>NC_084755.1:41218798-41258798 GCF_033978785.1 Entelurus aequoreus | reverse complement strand
TTTTGTAATCAGTCTGACCAAAGCCTTGATAACAATCTTTGTGATTCATGCTCTCATATCAACTGATAGGATTGTCAACTGGAAGTAGGTCAGATGGAATTATTGAACGCGACTAAACTCCAGAGTAAGATTACTAATTTAGTGCTAATATTTGAGTGGGCCCCGGGCCCCTATTTAGTGGAGTAGTTGACTTGAGAATCCTGGTCTATGTTATCATGGTCTATGTTATCCTGGTCTATGTTATCATGCAGACATGCTCACCTTGGACATAAACTCCCTGGTCTATGTTATCCTGGTCTATGTTATCCTGGTCTATGTTATCCTGGTCTATGTTATCATGCAGACATGCTCACATCGGGGGGGCCTGGAAGACATAAACCGCACCAAAAACCCCCGGCAAGAAGGAAATGACTGTTTAATTGTGCAGTCGCTCCTCCAAAACACACACACACACACACGCACACACACACACACACACACACACACACACACACACACACACACACACACACACACACGCACACATTCTTGTATTTGTTACCTTCTTGAGAGCTGAGAAAAATGCCTCCCTGTTAGGACCTGCCTTTCTAGATGTATAAAGAAGTGTATTTACAAACCTACACACACACACACACAAATACACACCTATTCACACACACACCTATGCAAACCTATACACACACATACACACCTATACACACATACATACCTATACAAACCTATACACTCATACACACCTATACATACACACTTACACACACACACACCTATACATACACACTTATACACACACACACCTATACATACACACTTATACAAACCCATACACACTTATACATACACACTTATACATACACATTCACACTTATACCTTCACACTTATACACACACACACCTATACATACACATACACACCTATACCTTCACACTTAAACACACACACACCTATACATACACACTTATACACACACACACCTATACATACACACTTATACAAACCCATACACACTTATACATACACACTTATACATACACATTCACACTTATACCTTCACACTTAAACACACACACACCTATACATACACGTACACACCTATACCTTCACACTTATACACACACACACACCTATACATACAAACCTATACGCACTTATACATACACATACACACACACACCTATACATACACACTTAAAAAAACCTATACACACACATACAAACCTATACATACACACCTATACACACATACATGCACACACCTATACACACACACCTTTTGATTGATTGATTGAGACTTGTATTAGTAGATTGCACAGTACATATTTATTAGTAGATTGCACAGTACAGTACATATTTATTAGTAGATTGCACAGTACACTACATATTTATTAGTAGATTGCACAGTACAGTACATATTTATTAGTAGATTGCACAGTATATATTTATTAGTAGATTGTACAGTATATATTTATTAGTAGATTGCACAGTATATATTTATTAGTAGATTGCACAGTATATATTTATTAGTAGATTGTACAGTATATATTTATTAGTAGATTGCACAGTACAGTACATATTTATTAGTAGATTGCACAGTATATATTTATTAGTAGATTGCACAGTACAGTACATATTTATTAGTAGATTGCACAGTATATATTTATTAGTAGATTGCACAGTACAGTACATATTTATTAGTAGATTGCACAGTATATATTTATTAGTAGATTGCACAGTACAGTACATATTTATTAGTAGATTGCACAGTACAGTACATATTTATTAGTAGATTGTACAGTATATATTTATTAGTAGATTGCACAGTATATATTTATTAGTAGATTGTACAGTATATATTTATTAGTAGATTGCACAGTATATATTTATTAGTAGATTGTACAGTATATATTTATTAGTAGATTGCACAGTATATATTTATTAGTAGATTGCACAGTACAGTACATATTTATTAGTAGATTGCACAGTACAGTATACAGTATACATACACACCTATACAAACCTAAACACACATACACACCTATACATACACACACACACACCCATACGTGCACACCTATACAAACCTAAACACAAACACACTTATACACACGCACACACCTATACAAACCTATACACACACACACTTATACAAACATATACACTTACATACACACCTATACATACACACACACACACCCATACGTACACACCTATACAAACCTAAACACAAACACACTTATACACACGCACACACCTATACAAACCTATACACACACACTCTTATACAAACATATACACATTCATACACACCTATACATACACACTTATACACACACATTCACACCCATACATACACACACACACACACACACACACACTTATACAAACCTATACACATACACACTTATACACACACGCACACACACACACATTCTTGTATTTGTTACCTTCTTGAGACCTGAGAAAAATGCCTCCCTGTATTTACAACATTAATAATATATACATACTATGCAAATATAAAAAAGGTAAGCTTTTAGTTTATTTTTTATTTTTTTTGTAATTGGTTTTTAATCTTTATTATTACATTCTCTACTAGATGCAATGCTTTTTTGTATTGGGACCATGATTTGGTAATACAAGCACACACACACACACACACACACACATATACACACCTTTACATACACACACACTAACTTGTTCACAGGTCCTCATATGGAAGCTACTTTTCCTTCATGTCTGCAGAAGGGTAGAAATACAAGAACACACACACACACACACACACACACACACACACACACACACACACACACACACACGTGTATTTGAAGTTTGGCTTGCAGTCTTGCTGTTTTTCAGCCCCCTGCTCAAAGTTCTCAAGTGTGGCCAAGATCCTCCTGAAGGCTTGCTGTTATACACACTCTGCTAGAGTGGAAGCATGTCTGTGTGTGTGTGTGTGTGTGTGTGTGTGTGTGTGTGTGTGTGTGTGTGTGTGTGTGTGTGTGTGTGTGTGTGTGTGTGTGTGTGTGTGTGTGTGTGTGTGTGTGTGTGTGTGTGTGTGTGTGTGTGTGTGTGTGTGTGTGTGATGAAAGCAGCTATTGACTGTGAAAAAGCGGGGCCTTCTGGAACTGAATCTAGTCCAAATCCCACAAACAGAAGTTGGGGATGAAAGCTCCTCTGCTGGCCTGCACACCCAGTGTGTGTGTGTGTGTGTGTGTGTGTGTGTGTGTGTGTGTGTGTGTGTGTGTGTGTGTGTGTATATATGTGTGTGTGCGTGTGGAGTTAAAAAGTGTTTAAAAGCGTTAAAACATCGTTTTTCTGTTTGCACAGGTGCCCCTCACACACACACACACACACACACACACACACACACACACACACACACACACACACACACACACACACACACACACAGAGTGCATCATTGATGACTCTGCCCCCCAAGTAGTACGTCCAGTCGTACTTCAAACATTCAGCTTCATTGGTTCTGTGACGCAGCTCTCAACTCAAGACACTTGTATCTCAAGTCAACAACACCCGCTGGAATGAGTTCACATATGATTGGTGTTTGACTCCCCCCCCCCCCCCCCCCAACAATACAGTAGAATGTAGGACTAACAACTACAGTAGTTTTATGTAGTGATGTAGTAATATCTTCTATATTTTCTTGGATAAATGTTCGTTGTTTAGCTGTGTCCAGGAAAACTATTCATTGTTCTAGTAACGAGTTATCAAAATACTCTATTATCCACACCAAGCCACGCCCACTACATTTTACAAGAAAGAAAGGGACAAGCGGTATAAAATGGATGGATGGATGGATGGAGATGTTTTTCCATGTATTAGTCGCACTGGACTATAAGTCGCACTGGACTATAAATCGCACTGGACTATAAATCGCACTGGACTATAAGTCGCACTGGACTATAAGTCGCACTAGACTATAAGTCGCACTAGACTATAAGTCGCGCTGGACTATAAGTCGCACTGGACTATAAGTCGCACTAGACTATAAGTCGCACTGGACTATAAGTCGCACTGGACTATAAGTCGCACTAGACTATAAGTCGCACTGGACTATAAGTCGCACTAGACTATAAGTCGCACTAGACTATAAGTCGCGCTGGACTATAAATTGCGCTGGACTATAAGTCGCACTGGACTATAAGTCGCACTGGACTATAAGTCGCACTAGACTATAAATCGCGCTGGACTATAAGTCGCGCTGGACTATAAGTCGCGCTGGACTATAAGTCGCACTAGACTATAAATCGCACTGGACTATAAGTCGCACTAGACTATAAGTCGCACTGGACTATAAGTCCCACTGGACTATAAATCCCACTGGACTATAAATCCCACTGGACTATAAGTCGCACTGGACTATAAGTCGTACTAGACTATAAGTCGCACTAGACTATAAGTCGCACTGGACTATAAATCGCACTGGACTATAAGTCGCACTAGACTATAAGTCGCACTGGACTATAAGTCGCACTAGACTATAAGTCGCATTGGACTATAAATCGCACTGGACTATAAATCGCACTGGACTATAAGTCGCACTGGACTATAAGTCGCACTGGACTATAAATCGCACTGGACTATAAGTCGCACTGGACTATAAGTCGCAGATATGTAGGTTGTGAAATGAGTTATTTACACAGAAATATTTTATATCAATTATATTATTATAATATTTTATGTACCATATTTTCTGGACTATAGAGCGCACCGGTACATAAGCCACACCCACTAGATTTTAGAAGAAAAAATATTTTCCATATATTAGTCGCACCGGACTATAAGCCGCAGATATATACGTTGTGAAATGAGTTATTTACACAGAAATATTCTTTAAATGTTTATTTACATACGGTGTCTGTAACAGGGCAGTAAAACGGCTGATCAAACAAAACAGAAGTCATGGTCATGGACCCACTAGCTGCGCAAGCTAGCTCTCCAATCAGCTAAACAGACTCAATAATTCCACGCTGACGTTTTGGTGAATTTACGAAAGTGAAACAATACAAAAAGAATGCAATTGTAAGTTAATAATACTAACACAGACACTCATGGACGTGTTAGCATATTAGCTAACGCTAACATCATAACATTAGCCTAGGATAGCCTGTACAGAGTTTTTTTTACATTTACAGTCATACGCTGTAAAAACCAAGGTACATTTTACAGTAAGATTTTGGTGACTGAGCCGCCAATTTTTTACCCCCATAAAACAGCGATATTGTTTTTTTACATTTACAGTACTACGCTGTGAAAACAAACGTAAATATTACAGTAAAATTATTGTGACGGAGCTGTAAATTTTTTCCCGAAAAAAAAACCAAACAGAGATAGTGTTTTTACATTTACAGTAATACGCTGTAATAACCAATTTTAGGCTAAAATCCTGGCAACTGAGCTGCCAATTTTTTACTGAAAAAATTGCAATACTATTTTTGTATTTACAGTAATACACTGTAAAAAAAAAAAAACATAAGTTTTACGATAAAATTCTGCTAACTGACGTGCCACTTTTTTACCGTAAAAAAACAGCGATACTGTTTTCTTATTTACAGTACTACGCTGTAAAAACCAACATAAATTTTACGGTAAAATTCTTGCGACTGAGCTGCAAATTTTTTACCGTAAAAAAACAGCGATACTGTTTTTGTATTTACAGTAATTTGCTGTGAAAACCAACATACATTTACAATAAAATTCTGGTAACTCAGCTGCCACGTTTTTGCCGTAAAAAACAACGATACTGTTTTTACATTTACAGTAATACACTGTAAAAAAAAACAAAAAACAAATTTTACGCAAAAAGTCTGGCAACTAAGCTGCCAATTTTGTTACCGTAAAAAAACAGTCATACTGTTTTTACATTTACAGTAATACGCTGTAACAACCTACGTCAATTTTACAGTAAAATTCTTGCGACTGAGTTGCAAATTTTGTACCGTAAAAAAAACGTGATACTGGTTTTACATTTACAGTAGAACGCAGTAAAAATCAGTGTAAATTTTATGATAAAATTCTGGCAACGGAGCCGCCAGTTTTTTACCGTAAAAAAAAACAGTGACACCGTTTTCATATTTACGGTACTACGCTGTAAAAAACAATGTAAATATTACGGTAAAATTATTGTGACGGAGCTGCAAATTTTTTACAGAAAAAAACCCAAAACAGATAGTGTTTTTACATTTACAGTAATACGCTGTAATAACCAAATTTCAGGCGAAAATCCTGGCAACTGAGCTGCCAATTTTTACGGAAAAAAATAGCAATACTATTTTTGTATTTACAGTAATACACTGTAAAAAAAACAAAAAAACATAAGTTTTACGATAAAATTCTGTTAACTGACGTGCCACTTTTTTACCGTAAAAAACAACGATACTGTTTTCTTATTTACAGTACTACGCTGTAAAAACCAACGTAAATTTTACGGTAAAATTTTTGCGACTGAGCTGCAAATTTTTTACCATAAAAAAACAGCGATACTGTTTTCGTATTTACAGTAATGTTCTGTGAAAACCACCATAAATTTACAAAAAAATTCTGGTAACTCAGCTGCCACGTTTTTGCCGTAAAAAAACAGCGATACTGTTTTTACATTTACAGTAATAAACTGTAAAAACCAACGTTACGTCTGAGCTGCAAAATTTTTTGTCGTAAAACAACAGCGATACTGTTAAGTTTACAGTAATATGCTGTAAAAAAAAACATACATTTACAATAAAATTCTGATAACTCAGCTGCCAATTTTGTTACCGTAAAAAAAACGTGATACTGTTTTTACATTTACAGTAATACGCTGTAAAAATCTGTAAATTTTATGATAAAATTCTGGCAACTGAGCTGCCATTTTTTACCGTAAAAAAACAGCGATACTGTTTTTACATTTACAGTAATATGCTGTAAAAAAAACAAAAAACAAATTTTACGATAAAATTCTGGCAACTAAGCTGCCAATTTTGTTACCGTAAAAAAACAGTCATACTGTTTTTACATTTACAGTAATACGCTGTAAAAACTAACATCGATTATACGGTAAAATTCTTCTGACTGAGCTGCAAATTTTGTACCGTAAAAAAAAAGTAATACTGTAAATTTTATGAAAAAAATTCTGGCAACTGAGCCGCCAGTTTTTTACCGTAAAAAAACAGCGATACTGTTTTTAAATTTACAGTAATACGCTGTAAAAAAAACACAACAAATTTTCCGTTAAAATTCTTGCGACTGAGCTGCAAATTTTGTACCGTAAAAAAAACGTGATGCTGTTTTTACATTTACAGTAGTACGCTGTTAAAATCCACGTAAATTTTATGATAAAATTCTGGCAACTAAGCCGCCAGTTTTTTACTGTAAAAAAAACAGCGATACCGTTTTTACATTTACAGTAATACACTGTAAAAAAAAAAAAACATTTTACGTTAAAATTCTTGCGACTGAGCTGCAAATTTTGTACCGTTAAAAAAAACATGATACTGTTTTTACATTTACAGTAGTACGCTGTTAAAATCTACGTAAATTTTATGATACAATTCTGGCAACTAAGCCGCCAGTTTTTTACTGTAAAAAAAAAACAGCGATACTGTTTTTACATTTACAGTAATACACTGTAAAAAAAAAAAAAAAAACATTTTACGTTACATTGCTGCAAATGTAAAAACAGTATCGCTGTTTTTTTACAGTAAAAAACTGGCGGCTTAGTTGCCAGAATTTTATCATAAGGATGCTGCATGTCACCATGGCGTCGCTGGCCCTTTAAGGATGCTGCATGTCACCATGGCGTCGCTGGCCCTTTAAGGATGCTGCATGTCACCATGGCGTCGCTGGCCCTTTAAGGATGCTGCATCTTCCCTGGCCTGTGGACTTGGCTGCCACTTTGAGGCTTTTTCACTTTGGCTTCCAGGACGCTAACTGCAGTCATAATGGCCGCCTTCTTCCCTCCTGCATTGTGTGAAGGACACTTGAACATATACTCACACGGACACAACATATACTCACACGGACACAACATATAGTCACATATTATTTTTATGCACAGCTGGAATTTGCAGCGACAGTGAAAACAAAAACCACTCACAACATTTCTGCCTCTTCCAGGAAGACAAAGATGAGACGCCTTCTTCACTTGCTGGCAGTCTGCGCCATCTTGGCCTTGTGCGTCCACTACGGCAGCGCCAGGTCCTACCGCTCAGATTCAGGTAGCACCTGACTAACCATCACACCTGACTGTGATGATGCAACCATCACACCTGACTGTGATGATGCAACCATCACACCTGACTGTGATGATGCAACCATCACACCTGACCGTGATGATGCAACCATCACACCTGACTGTGATGATGCAACCATCACACCTGACTGTGATGATGCAACCATCACACCTGACTGTGATGATGCAACCATCACACCTGACTGTGATGATGGTCGGTCGTTAACATGTTCCTTGTCTTTGTAGACTCCAACGAGAGCACGGAGTCCAGTGAAGGTGAAGCGACCCAAAAGAGCCGACCCAGCAGGTCCGAGGGAGGCTAACAAAAGAACTGATGTAATGAATTGTGTCTTCAGACGTGTTCGTGGCCCCACGCCGAGCCAACTCCTTCATCACGCCGCAGAGGAACGCCTTCCAGCTGCCCCGAGGGAACGCCTTCAACGGCCACTTCAACAGGTGACGCTTTTACTTTGAAATATTTCACTTCATTCATCACAAGAAATATCACTTGACTCTCTCAAAGTGCACTTTCTGAAAAGAACATTGAAAATATGCAATAAAAGGTCAAGCAGGTGAAAAGTAGCAAGAAAAAGTTGGTATTGCTCAAAAAATAATAATGCATCAAAATCAACGTTGTTATGAATTATTGACATATTTAGATCTCTAATGACTTCACATCAAATATTACACTTTGACTTTTGGGGCTAAAAATATTGCATATTTTGTGTGTTTGCCAAATAAAAAACTGTTTTGAATGAATGCAATTTTTTTATAAAAATAAAAACATAATAAAGTAACAAAATAGTTAATCTACAGTAAAAAATAATTAAAAACAATACATAACTTTTATGAGTGGGACCTTTATGATCCCTGAGAATTTTAGTGGGATTTTTTTCTAAAAATGATCTTTTTTCAAGATTCTTAACAAATTTAATTCAATGTTGTTATGAATTATTGACTTATTTAGAGCTCCAGTTACTTCATTTTAATATTCCACTTTTGGGGGGGAAATGTGCATATTTTGTGTGTTTGCCATATAAAAAAAAAATGTTTTTTCCATAACAAAAATGGCTTGAAACAAAAAAAACAAAAAATTTAAATAACAAATTAATTAAAAAAATTATAAAAACGTACAACAGATGGATGGATCTGAAGTTAATCCACAGATTTATACATTTAAAGTAAAAAAAAATTAAATAACAATGTATGACTTATTTTTATAACATTTATGATCCCTGAGGAAAAAGAATATTGAATTAAAATCAATGTTATGAATTATTGACTTATTTAGAGCTCCAGTTACTTCACATCAAATATTACACTTTGAATTTTGGGGCTAAAAATATTGCATATTTTGTGTGTTTGCCAAATAAAAAACTGTTTTGAATGAATGCAATTTTTTTATAAAAATAAAAACATAATATAGTAACAAAATAGTTAATCTACAGTAAAAAATAATTAAAAACAATATATAACTTTTATGAGTGGGACCTTTTTGATCCCTGAGAATTTTAGTGGGATTTTTTCCTAAAAACGATCTTTTTTTCAAAATTAATAACGAATGTTGTTATGAATTATTGACTTATTTAGAGCTCCAGTTACTTCATTTTAATATTCCACTTTTGGGGGGGAAATGTGCATATTTTGTGTGTTTGCCATATAAAAAAAAAGTTTTTCCATAACAAAAATGGCTTAAAACAAAAAAACAAAAAATTTAAATAACAAATTAATTTAAAAAATTATAAAAACGTGCAATAGATGGATGGATCGGAAGTTAGTCCACAGATTTATACATTTAAAGTAAAAAAAATTAAAAAACAATGTATGACGTATTTTTATAACATTTATGATCCCTGAGAAAAAAGAATATTGAATTAAAATCAATGTTATGAATTATTGACTTATTTAGAGCTCCAGTTACTTCACATCAAATATTACACTTTGAATTTTGGGGCTAAAAATATTGCTTATTTTGTGTGTTTGCCAAATAAAAAACTGTTTTGAATGAATGCAATTTTTTTATAAAAATAAAAACATAATAAAGTAACAAAATAGTTAATCTACAGTAAAAAATAATTAAAAACAATACATAACTTTTATGAGTGGGACCTTTATGATCCCTGAGAATTTTAGTGGGATTTTTTTCTAAAAATGATCTTTTTTCAAAATTCTTAACAAATTTAATTCAATGTTGTTATGAATTATTGACTTATTTAGAGCTCCAGTTACTTCATTTTAATATTCCACTTTTGGGGGGGAAATGTGCATATTTTGTGTGTTTGCCATATAAAAAAAAAATGTTTTTTCCATAACAAAAATGGCTTGAAACAAAAAAAACAAAAAATTTAAATAACAAATTAATTAAAAAAATTATAAAAACGTACAACAGATGGATGGATCTGAAGTTAATCCACAGATTTATACATTTAAAGTAAAAAAAAACAAAAAACAATGTATGACTTATTTTTATAACATTTATGATCCCTGAGGAAAAAGAATATTGAATTAAAATCAATGTTATGAATTATTGACTTATTTAGAGCTCCAGTTACTTCACATCAAATATTACACTTTGAATTTTGGGGCTAAAAATATTGCATATTTTGTGTGTTTGCCAAATAAAAAACTGTTTTGAATGAATGCAATTTTTTTATAAAAATAAAAACATAATATAGTAACAAAATAGTTAATCTACAGTAAAAAATAATTAAAAACAATATATAACTTTTATGAGTGGGACCTTTTTGATCCCTGAGAATTTTAGTGGGATTTTTTCCTAAAAACGATCTTTTTTTCAAAATTAATAACGAATGTTGTTATGAATTATTGACTTATTTAGAGCTCCAGTTACTTCATTTTAATATTCCACTTTTGGGGGGGAAATGTGCATATTTTGTGTGTTTGCCATATAAAAAAAAAATGTTTTTTCCATAACAAAAATGGCTTGAAACAAAAAAAACAAAAAATTTAAATAACAAATTAATTAAAAAAATTATAAAAACGTACAACAGATGGATGGATCTGAAGTTAATCCACAGATTTATACATTTAAAGTAAAAAAAAACAAAAAACAATGTATGACTTATTTTTATAACATTTATGATCCCTGAGGAAAAAGAATATTGAATTAAAATCAATGTTATGAATTATTGACTTATTTAGAGCTCCAGTTACTTCACATCAAATATTACACTTTGAATTTTGGGGCTAAAAATATTGCATATTTTGTGTGTTTGCCAAATAAAAAACTGTTTTGAATGAATGCAATTTTTTTATAAAAATAAAAACATAATATAGTAACAAAATAGTTAATCTACAGTAAAAAATAATTAAAAACAATATATAACTTTTATGAGTGGGACCTTTTTGATCCCTGAGAATTTTAGTGGGATTTTTTCCTAAAAACGATCTTTTTTTCAAAATTAATAACGAATGTTGTTATGAATTATTGACTTATTTAGAGCTCCAGTTACTTCATTTTAATATTCCACTTTTGGGGGGGAAATGTGCATATTTTGTGTGTTTGCCATATAAAAAAAAAATGTTTTTTCCATAACAAAAATGGCTTGAAACAAAAAAAACAAAAAATTTAAATAACAAATTAATTAAAAAAATTATAAAAACGTACAACAGATGGATGGATCTGAAGTTAATCCACAGATTTATACATTTAAAGTAAAAAAAAACAAAAAACAATGTATGACTTATTTTTATAACATTTATGATCCCTGAGGAAAAAGAATATTGAATTAAAATCAATGTTATGAATTATTGACTTATTTAGAGCTCCAGTTACTTCACATCAAATATTACACTTTGAATTTTGGGGCTAAAAATATTGCTTATTTTGTGTGTTTGCCAAATAAAAAACTGTTTTGAATGAATGCAATTTTTTTATAAAAATAAGAACAATCAAGTAACAAAATAGTTAATCTACAGTAAAAAATAATTACAAACAATATATAACTTTTATGAGTGGGACCTTTTTGATCCCTGAGAATTTTAGTGGGATTTTTTTCTAAAAACGATCTTTTATTCAAAATTAATGACGAATTATATTCAATGTTGTTATGAATTATTGACTTATTTAGAGCTCCAGTTACTTCATTTTAATATTCCACTTTTGGGGGGGAAATGTGCATTTTTTGTGTGTTTGCCATATAAAAAAAAAGTTTTTTCCATAACAAAAATGGCTTAAAACAAAAAATTTAAATAACAAATTAATTTAAAAAAATTATAAAAACGTAAAATAGATGGATGGATGGATCTGAAGTTAGTCCACAGATTTATACATTTAAAGTAAAAAAAATTAAAAAACAATGTATGACTTATTTTTATAACATTTATGGTCCCTGAGAAAAAAGAATATTGAATTAAAATCAATGTTATGAATTATTGACTTATTTAGAGCTCCAGTTACTTCACATCAAATATTACACTTTGAATTTTGGGGCTAAAAATATTGCATATTTTGTGTGTTTGCCAAATAAAAAACTGTTTTGAATGAATGCAATTTTTTTATAAAAAATAAAAACATAATCAAGTAACAAAATAGTTAATCTACAGTAAAAAACAATTAAAAACAATATATAACTTTTATGAGTGGGACCTTTTTGATCCCTGAGAATTTTAGTGGGATTTTTTTCTAAAAACGATCTTTTTTTCAAAATTAATAACGAATTATATTCAATGTTGTTATGAATTATTGACTTATTTAGAGCTCCAGTTCCTTCATTTTAATATTCCACTTTTGGGGGGGAAATGTGCATATTTTGTGTGTTTGCCATATAAAAAAAAACGTTTTTTCCATAACAAAAATGGCTTAAAACAAAAAAAACAAAAAATTTAAATAACAAATTAATTTAAAAAATTATAAAAACGTACAATAGATGGATGGATCTGAAGTTAGTCCACAGATTTATACATTTAAAGTTAAAAAAAATTAAAAACAATGTATGACTTATTTTTATAACATTTATGATCCCTGAGAAAAAAGAATATTGAATTAAAATCAATGTTATGAATTATTGACTTATTTAGAGCTCCAGTTACTTCACATCAAATATTACACTTTGAATTTTGGGGCTAAAAATATTGCATATTTTGTGTGTTTGCCAAATAAAAAACTGTTTTGAATGAATGCAATTTTTTAATAAAAATAAGAACAATCAAGTAACAAAATAGTTAATCTACAGTAAAAAAAATAATCAAAAACAATATATAACTTTTATGAGTGGGACCTTTTTGATCCCTGAGAATTTTAGTGGGATTTTTTCCTAAAAACGATCTTTTATTCAAAATTAATGACGAATTATATTCAATGTTGTTATGAATTATTGACTTATTTAGAGCTCCAGTTACTTCATTTTAATATTCCGCTTTTGGGGGGAAAATGTGCATATTTTGTGTGTTTGCCATATAAAAAAAAAGTTTTTTCATAACAAAAATGGCTTAAAACAAAAAACCAAAAAATTTAAATAACAAATTAATTAAAAAAATTATAAAAACGTACAATAGATGGATGGATCTGAAGTTAGTCCAAAGATTTATACATTTAAAGTAAAAAAACAAAAAAAACAATGTATGACTTATTTTTATAACTTTTATGATCCCTGAGAAAAAAGAATATTGAATTAAAATCAATGTTATGAATTATTGACTTATTTAGAGCTCCAGTTACTTCACATCAAATATTACACTTTGAATTTTGGGGCTAAAAATATTGCATATTTTGTGTGTTTGCCAAATAAAAAACTGTTTTGAATGAATGCAATTTTTTTTATAAAAATAAAAACATAATCAAGTAACAAAATAGTTAATATACAGTAAAAAATAATTAAAAACAATATATAACTTTTATGAGTGGGACCTTTTTGATCCCTGAGAATTTTAGTGAGATTTTTTTCTAAAAACAATCTTTTTTTCAAAATTAATAACGAATTATATTCAATGTTGTTATGAATTATTGACTTATTTAGAGCTCCAGTTACTTCATTTTAATATTCCACTTTTGGGGGGGAAATGTGCATATTTTGTGTGTTTGCCATATAAAAAAAAAGTTTTTTCCATAACAAAAATGGCTTAAAACAAAACAAAAAAAAAATTTCAATAACAAATTAATTTAAAAAATTATAAAAACGTACAATAGATGGATGGATCTGAAGTTAGTCCACAGATTTATACATTTAAAGTAAAAAAAATTAAAAAACAATGTATGACTTATTTTTATAACATTTATGATCCCTGAGAAAAAATAATATTAAATTAAAATCAATGTTATGAATTATTGACTTATTAAGAGCTCCAGTTACTTCACATCAAATATTACACTTTGAATTTTGGGGCTAAAAATATTGCATATTTTGTGTGTTTGCCAAATAAAAAACTAAGTTTTCTTTGACAGAAATGGCTTAAAACAAACACGAATCAAATAAATTAAATTGAATTAAAAAAAATAATAAAAATGTACAATCGACAGATGAATCTGAAGTTAATCTACAGAATTAAACATATAAAGTAAAAAAACAAAAAAAACAACGATATGACTTATTTTTTATAACTTTTATGAGTTTTATGAGAATTTGTGGGATTTTTTTTCTAAAAACTGTCTTTAAAAATAAATAAATAACTAAAAAGAATATTGAATTAAAATCAATGTTATGAATTATTGACTTATTTAGAGCAACAGTTACTTCACATCAAATATTACACTTTTTGGGGGTACAAATATTGCATATTGTGTGTTTTCCGTATAAAAAACTAAGTTTTTATGACAAAAATGGCTTAAAACAAACACAAAACAAACAATTTAAATTGTACGTTTTTATTTTTTAAATTCAATCGACAGATGGATCTGAAGTTAATCTACAGAATTAAACATTTAAAGTAAAAAAATGTAAAACAATATGACTTATCCCTGAGAATTTGTGGGATTATTTTGTAAAAATGGTCTTTGTTCAAAAATAATGAATTAAAATCCATTTTATTATGAATTATTGACTTATTTGGAGCTCCAGTTATTTCACATCAAATATTACACTTTGACATTTTTTGGTGTAAAAATATTGCATATTTTGTGTGTTTGCCAAATAAAAAACTAAGTTTTCTTTGACAGAAATGGCTTAAAACAAACACAAAACAAATACATTAAATTGAATTTAAAAAATAATAAAAATGTACAATCGACAGATGAATCTTAAGTTAATCTACAGAATTAAACATTTAAAGAGAAAAAACAATATATGACTTATTTTTATAACTTTTATGAGTGGAACCTTTTAGATCCCTGAGAATTTCTGTGGGATTTTTTTTCTAAAAAAAATTAAATTAAATTAAATTAAAAAAAGGATATTGAATTAAAACCAATGTTATGAATTATTGACTTATTTAGAGCAACAGTTACTTCACATCAAATATTACACTTTGGGGGTACAAATATTGCATATTGTGCGTTTTCCGTATAAAAAAAACTAAGTTTTTATGACAAATGGCTTAAAACAAACACAAAACAAACAATTTAAATTGTACGTTTTTATTTTTTAAATTCAATCGACAGATGGATCTGAAGTTAATCTACAGAATTAAACATTTAAAGTAAAAAAACAAAACAAAAAACAATATATGACTTATTTTTATAACTTTTATGAGTTTTATGAGAATTTGTGGGATTTTTTTTCTAAAAACTGTCTTTAAAAATAAATAAATAAATAAAAAGAATATTGAATTAAAACCAATGTTATGAATTATTGACTTATTTAGAGCAACAGTTACTTCACATCAAATATTACACTTTTTGGGGGTACAAATATTGCATATTGTGTTTTCCGTATAAAAAACTAAGTTTTTATGACAAATGGCTTAAAACAAACACAAAACAAACAATTTAAATTGTACGTTTTTATTTTTTTAATTCAATCGACAGATGGATCTCAAATTAATCTACAGAATTAAACATTTAAAGTAAAAAAATGTAAAACAATGTGACTTATCCCTGAGAATTTGTGGGATTTTTTTCTAAAAATGGTCTTTGTTCAAAAATAATGAATTCAAATCCATTTTATTCTGAATTATTGACTTATTTAGAGCTCCAGTTATTTCACATCAAATATTACACTTTAAATTTTGGTGTAAAAATATTGCATATTTTGTGTGTTTGCCAAATAAAAAACTAAGTTTTCTTTGACAGAAATGGCTTAAAACAAACACGAAACAAATAAATTAAATTGAATTTAAAAAATAATAAAAATGTACAATCGACAGATGAATCTTGAGTTAATCTACAGAATTAAACATTTAAAGTAAAAAAACAAAAAACAACAATATATGACTTATTTTTATAACTTTTATGAGTTTTATGAGAATTTGTGGGATTTTTTTTCTAAAAACTGTCTGAAAAAAAAAATTAAAAAGGATATTGAATTAAAATCAATGTTATGAATTATTGACTTTTTTAGAGCAACAGTTACTTCACATCAAATATTACACTTTTTGGGGGTACAAATATTGCATATTGTGTGTTGAACCGTATAAAAAACTAAGTTTTTATGACAAAAATGGCTTAAAACACAAAACAAACTATTTAAATTGTACGTTTTTATTTTTTAAATTCAATCGACAGATGGATCTGAAGTTAATCTACAGAATTAAACATTTAAAGTAAAAAAATGTAAAACAATATGACTTATCCCTGAGAATTTGTGGGATTTTTTTCTAAAAATGGTCTTTGTTCAAAAATAACGAATTAAAATCCATTTTATTATGAATTATTGAGTTTTTTAGAGCTCCAGTTACTTCACATCAAATATTACACTTTGACATTTTTTGGTGTAAAAATATTGCATATTTTGTGTGTTTGCCAAATAAAAAACTAAGTTTTCTTTGACAGAAATGGCTTAAAACAAACACAAAACAAATACATTAAATTGAATTTAAAAAATAATACAAATGTACAATCGACAGATGAATCTTAAATTAATCTACAGAATTAAACATTTAAAGAGAAAAAACAATATATGACTTATTTTTATAACTTTTATGAGTGGAACCTTTTAGATCCCTGAGAATTTCTGTGGGATTTTTTTTCTAAAAACTGTCTGAAAAAAAATAAATAAAAAAAAAAGATATTGAATTAAAACCAATGTTATGAATTATTGACTTATTTAGAGCAACAGTTACTTCACATCAAATATTACACTTTTTGGGGGTACAAATATTGCATATTGTGCATTTTCCGTATAACAAACTAAGTTTTTATGACAAAAATGGCTTAAAACAAACAATTTAAATTGTACGTTTTTATTTTTTAAATTCAATCGACAGATGGATCTGAAGTTAATCTACAGAATTAAACATTTAAAGTAAAAAAATGTAAAACAATATGACTTATCCCTGAGAATTTGTGGGATTTTTTTCTAAAAATGGTCTTTGTTCAAAAATAATGAATTAAAATCCATTTTATTATGAATTATTGACTTATTTAGAGCTCCAGTTACTTCACATCAAATATTACACTTTGAATTTCGGGGCTAAAAATATTGCATATTTTGTGTGTTTGCCAAATAAAAAACTAAGTTTTCTTTGACAGAAATGGCTTAAAACAAACACGAAACAAATACATTAAATTGAATTTAAAAAATAATAAAAATGTACAATCGACAGATGAATCTGAAGTTAATCTACAGAATTAAACATTTAAAGTAAAAAAATGTAAAACAATATGACTTATCCCTGAGAATTTGTGGGATTTTTTTCTAAAAATGGTCTTTGTTCAAAAATAATGAATTAAAATCATTTTATTATGAATTATTGACTTATTTGGAGCTCCAGTTATTTCACATCAAATATTACACTTTGACATTTTTTGGTGTAAAAATATTGCATATTTTGTGTGTTTGCCAAATAAAAAACTAAGTTTTCTTTGACAGAAATGGCTTAAAACAAACACAAAACAAATACATTAAATTGAATTTAAAAAATAATAAAAATGTACAATCGACAGATGAATCCGAAGTTAATCTACAGAATTAAACATTTAAAGTAAAAAAACAAAAAACAAAACAATATATGACTTATTTTTATAACTTTTATGAGTTTTATGAGAATTTGTGGGATTTTTTTTCTAAAAACTGTCTTTAAAAATAAATAAATAACTAAAAAGAATATTGAATTAAAATCAATGTTATGAATTATTGACTTATTTAGAGCAACAGTTACTTCACATCAAATATTACACTTTTTGGGGGTACAAATATTGCATATTGTGTGTTTTCCGTATATAAAACTAAGTTTTTATGACAAATGGCTTAAAACAAACACAAAACAAATAATTTAAATTGTACGTTTTTATTTTTTTAATTTCAATCGACAGATGAATCTGAAGTTAATCTACAGAATTAAACATTTAAAGTAAAAAAATGTAAAACAATATGACTTATCCCTGAGAATTTGTGGGATTTTTTTCTAAAAATGGTCTTTGTTCAAAAATAATGAATTCAAATCCATTTTATTATGAATTATTGACTTATTTAGAGCTCCAGTTACTTCACATCAAATATTACACTTTGACATTTTTTGGTGTAAAAATATTGCATATTTTGTGTGTTTGCCAAATAAAAAACTAAGTTTTCTTTGACAGAAATGGCTTAAAACAAACACAAAACAAATACATTAAATTAAATTTAAAAAACAATAAAAATGTACAATCGACAGATGAATCTTAAGTTAATCTACAGAATTAAACCTTTTAAGAAAAAAAACAATATATGACTTATTTTTATAACTTTTATGAGTGGAACCTTTTAGATCCCTGAGAATTTCTGTGGGATTTTTTTTCTGAAAAAAAAAAAAAAAAAAAAAAAAGGATATTGAATTAAAACCAATGTTATGAATTATTGACTTATTTAGAGCAACAGTTACTTCACATCAAATATTACACTTTTTGGGGGTACAAATATTGCATATTGTGTGTTGAACCGTATAAAAAACTAAGTTTTTATGACAAAAATGGCTTAAAACAAACACAAAACAAACAATTTAAATTGTACGTTTTTATTTTTTAAATTCAATCGACAGATGGATCTGAAGTTAATCTACAGAATTAAACATTTAAAGTAAAAAAATGTAAAACAATATGATTTATCCCTGAGAATTTTAGTGGGATTTTTTTTCTAAAAATGGTCTTTGTTCAAAAATAATGAATTCAAATCCATTTTATTATGAATTATTGACTTTTTTAGAGCTCCAGTTATTTCACATCAAATATTACACTTTGACATTTTGGGGCTAAAAATATTGCATATTTTGTGTGTTTGCCAAATAAAAAACTAAGTTTTCTTTGACAGAAATGGCTTAAAACAAACACAAAACAAATACATTAAATTGAATTTAAAAAATAATAAAAATGTACAATCGACAGATGAATCTTAAGTTAATCTACAGAATTAAACATTTAAAGAAAAAAAACAATATATGACTTATTTTTATAACTTTTATGAGTGGAACCTTTTTAGATCCCTGAGAATTTGTGGGATTTTTTTTCTAAAAACAGTCTGAAAAAAAATAAATTAAAAAAAAGGATATTGAATTAAAACCAAT
Organism: Entelurus aequoreus; assembly: GCF_033978785.1. Taxonomy (NCBI): domain Eukaryota; kingdom Metazoa; phylum Chordata; class Actinopteri; order Syngnathiformes; family Syngnathidae; genus Entelurus; species Entelurus aequoreus. Next base: position 41,238,978 of record NC_084755.1, on the reverse strand, counting down.
GTTATGAATTATTGACTTATTTAGAGCAACAGTTACTTCACATCAAATATTACACTTTTTGGGGGTACAAATATTGCATATTGTGCATTTTCCGTATAAAAAAAATTAAGTTTTTATGACAGAAATGGCTTAAAACAAACACAAAACAAACAATTTAAATTGTACGTTTTTATTTTTTAAATTCAATCGACAGATGGATCTGAAGTTAATCTACAGAATTAAACATTTAAAGTAAAAAAATGTAAAACAATATGACTTATCCCTGAGAATTTTAGTGGGATTTTTTTCTAAAAATGGTCTTTGTTCAAAAATAATGAATTCAAATCCATTTTATTATGAATTATTGACTTATGTAGAGCTCCAGTTACTTCACATCAAATATTACACTTTGACATTTATTGGTGTAAAAATATTGCATATTTTGTGTGTTTGCCAAATAAAAAACTAAGTTTTCTTTGACAGAAATGGCTTAAAACAAACACAAAACAAATACATTAAATTGAATTCAAAAAATAATAAAAATGTACAATCGACAGATGAATCTGAAGTTAATCTACAGAATTAAACATATAAAGTAAAAAAACAAAACAAAAAAAAATATATGACTTGTTTTTATAACTTATGAGTTTTATGAGAATGTGGGATTTTTTTTCTAAAAACTGTCTTTAAAAATAAATAAATAACTAAAAAGAATATTGAATTAAAATCAATGTTATGAATTATTGACTTATTTAGAGCAACAGTTACTTCACATCAAATATTACACTTTTTGGGGGTACAAATATTGCATATTGTGCAGTTTCCATATAAAAAAAAACTAAGTTTTTATGACAAAAATGGCTTAAAACAAACACAAAACAAACAATTTAAATTGTACGTTTTTATTTTTTAAATTCAATCGACAGATGGATCTCAAATTAATCTACAGAATTAAACATTTAAAGTAAAAATATGTAAAACAATATGACTTATCCCTGAGAATTTTAGTGGGATTTTTTTCTAAAAATGGTCTTTGTTCAAAAATAACTAATTCAAATCCATTTTATTATGAATTATTGACTTTTTTAGAGCTCCAGTTATTTCACATCAAATATTACACTTTGACATTTTGGGGCTAAAAATATTGCATATTTTGTGTGTTTGCCAAATAAAAAACTAAGTTTTCTTTGACAGAAATGGCTTAAAACAAACACAAAACAAATACATTAAATTGAATTTAAAAAATAATAAAAATGTACAATCGACAGATGAATCTGAAGTTAATCTACAGAATTAAACATTTAAATAAAAAAAACAATATATGACTTATTTTTATAACTTTTATGAGTGGAACCTTTTAGATCCCTGAGAATTTCTGTGGGATTTTTTTTCTAAAAATAAATAAATGAATAAAAAGGATATTGAATTAAAATCAATGTTATGAATTATTGACTTATTTAGAGCAACAGTTACTTCACATCAAATATTACACTTTTTGGGGGTACAAATATTGCATATTGTGTGTTTTCTGTATAAAAAACTAAGTTTTTATGACAAAAATGGCTTAAAACAAACACAAAACAAACAATTTAAATTGTACGTTTTTATTTTTTAAATTCAATCGACAGATGGATCTGAAGTTAATCTACAGAATTAAACATTTCAAGTAAAATGTAAAACAATATGACTTATCCCTGAGAATTTTAGTGGGATTTTTTTCTAAAAATGGTCTTTGTTCAAAAATAATGAATTCAAATCCATTTTATTATGAATTATTGACTTTTTTAGAGCTCCAGTTATTTCACATCAAATATTACACTTTGACATTTTTTGGGGCTAAAAATATTGCATATTTTGTGTGTTTGCCAAATAAAAAACTAAGTTTTCTTTGACAAAAATGGCTTAAAACAAACACGAAACAAATAAATTAAATTGAATTTAAAAAAAAAAAAAAAAATGTACAATCGACAGATGAATCTTAAGTTAATCTACAGAATTAAACATATTAAGTAAAAAAAAAATGAAAAAAACAATATATGACTTATTTTTATAACTTTCATGAGTTTTATGAGAATTTGTGGGATTTTTTTTCTAAAAACGGTCTTTAAAAATAAATAAATAACTAAAAAGAATATTGAATTAAAATCAATGTTATGAATTATTGACTTATTTAGAGCAACAGTTACTTCACATCAAATATTACACTTTTTGGGGGTACAAATATTGCATATTGTGCATTTTCTGTATATAAAAAACTAAGTTTTTATGACAAAAATGGCTAAAAACAAACACAAAACAAACAATTTAAATTGTACGTTTTTATTTTTTAAATTCAATCGACAGATGGATCTGAAGTTAATCTACAGAATTAAACATTTAAAGTAAAAAAATGTAAAACAATATGACTTATCCCTGAGAATTTTAGTGGGATTTTTTTCTAAAAATGGTCTTTGTTCAAAAATAGCGAATTAAAATCCATTTTATTATGAATTATTTACTTTTTTAGAGCTCCAGTTACTTCACATCAAATATTACACTTTGACATTTTTTGGTGTAAAAATATTGCATATTTTGTGGGTTGCCACAGACTTCCTGTGCACTTAAAAATCCTAAAAAGCACTGTGATCGTGATAAACGTATTATTAGCCGTAACAGTACGCCCCCTAAAATAAGCCATCCTGGTCCAGAGTTGTTACGTGATGACAGGGAGCAGAAAGTCAGGATGGCCAAAGTGTTCATCTTTACGATCAGGCAGCGAGGACGAGTGCAGATGTGGAAAGTTCAAACAGCATTTTAAACCGGAAGTATAAGTCCGCTCCCTCAGTTTGTTGAAGCACACTCGATGGCGGCCATTCAGGAAATGAGTGAAGGTGAACAGGAAGGTGAAGCAGTCTGTGTTGTCTGTGGCCACACCAGGAGGGTGAAGTCTCCGGCGGAGAGACGTGCGGAGACCTGCGAGGACTACTCCCCCTGCCGCTTCTTCGCCTACCACAATGGCTACCAGAGGGCCTACCAGAGGTACTTTGGCAACCAAGCGCCACAGCGACCGAGACAGGCGGCTCACCGTCGCTACTAAACTGCCAGACGACTTCCTGGAGCGTTTGACACGGGCGGTGCTGGATGAACACCACCGTGCTTGTTGCCAAACACACGCTTTATCTGACGCTCACCTCCGTTTGTGAGCGCTGTATTGTTTGTATTCACCTTTTGCTAGCATCATTATCCACCCACGGAAATAAACCTTTCATGTTTGTTTGTCTTTATCCTGTTTTGGCCTCTTTATTGTGACTTTCATGTTCAGAGTCGGCACAATCTCCATTAGTCACTCGCTAGTTACCCCGACTAATTAAGTACTGTTCAATTAAAAAGGGTACAATACTGCCTCTGAAAAACACCGGTATTTTCCGTGGTGACATTCCTGCTTTTACCAGCAGAGGAGCATGTTGGGCAGCGCACACACACAGAGTACTTACAAGCAGACACAGTGTGTAGACAGAAAAGGGAGAATGGACGCATTTTGGTGTAAAGATAAAGGTGAAGGAAGAGCTGCTTTAAGACGTGGCTAACATCCATCCACAGTGTTTTAGCTACTTCTAAATCATTAATCCTGGCCTCCATGGCGACAAAGTAAGTTTCTTACAAGTACTATTATCACTGGAGGATGAGGAATAGCTAAACATGCTTCACTACACACCGTAGGAGGATACAATAGCTCACCGCCGTCACAATGTAAACAAATGCCATGGGTGGATCGACACCTGACATCCACTGTAATGATACCAAGTACAGGAGTGTATCTAGTTGATACTACTATGATTACATTGATATTTTGTCCTTTATTGTTGTATACACTCAGTAAATATGTCCCTGGACTTTGACTATGACCAATGTGTGATCCTGTAACTACTCGGTATCGGATCCATACCTAAATGTGTGGTATCATCCAAAACTAATGTCAAGTATCAAAGAAGAGAAGAATAAGTGATTATTACATTTTAACAGAAGTGTAGATAGAACATGTTCAAACGGAAAATAAGCAGATATTAACAGTAAATGAACAAGTAGATTAATAATCAATTTTTTACAGTTTGTCCCTCATAATGTGTAGAAAATAATAGGTGTATAAATGACACAATATGTTACTGCAGACTAATTAGGAGTCTTTGTTTGTTTACTTACTACTAAAAGACAAGTTGTCTAGTATGCTCACTATTTTATTTAAGGACTAAATGACAATAATAAACATATGTTTCATGTACACTAACATTTTTTGGTCAAATAAAGACAATAATGACATTTGTTTGTGGTCCCCTTTATTTAGAAATAAACGACACAAACAAATCAAAGGTAAGGCCCTTTTTTTTTGTTTTTTTTTTGTTGCCATACCTATATCAGATGTTTTCCTATCCTACCCAGACCTCTTTCATACGTGGATATAAATGGAATGTGTCCTGAATGTGAACGCGCCCGCACTCGGGTCGCGTTCATCCGACTACAACGTCAACAACAAGCGATAAGCGTCATAATTATTCGTCAAAATAGACGTTTGCAAAATAGATAGTTGACAACGGAGCAGAAAACAGGTGATCACGAAAAGGAATGGGCCAGTTTTCAAAACATGCACAACTCCCACATTTCTCGCCCGATCCGAACGGTTCCGCCATCCACACGCTCCCCTCACCTCGGACTGTCAGGGTCTTCAACCCCAAGATGCAGACATGGCAGGAAAACATGACTTTCATGCCAAAATGCAGGGAAAACGGCAACCAGGATACAATCATGGAGCCCTGACTGGAGGGCGAGGCAGGCATAAATAGCAGCCTGATTGGCAACTGCAAGCAGGTGTGCCAGGCTGCCAATCAGGGACAGGTGAGGGGAACGAGCGCTCTGGGAGACATGCAGGAAATGGAACCAAAATAAGAGCGCTGACAGGAAATAAACACAAACAGAGGAAAACCCAAACAAGTAAAACAAAAAATACAGGAATTTCCATTTTTCCTGGAAGGTCCACATTTTTCAACCCCGTATCGGATTTTTTTCAGGTCAGTGTGAACGGTGCAACGCCCAATTTTTCAAATCCGACCTTTTTGGTATGTGTAAATAAATGGGAGCTGTATGGAATGTGACTTGGGTCTGAACTAGGGATGTCCGATAATATCGGAAATTATCGGTATCGTTGTTTTTTTTATCGGTATTGTTTTTTTTTGTTTGGTTTTTTTTGTTTGTTTTTTAATTAAATCAACATAAAAAACACAAGATACAATTACAATTAATGCACTAACCCAAAAAACCTCCCTCCTCATTCACACAAAAGGGTTGTTTCTTTCTGTTATTAATATTCTGCTTCCTACATTATATATCAATATATATCAATACAGTCTGCAAGGTTCCTACATTATATATCAATATATATCAATACAGTCTGCAAGGGATACAGTCCGTAAGCACACATGATTGTGCGTGCTGCTGCTCCACTAATAGTACTAACCTTTAACACTTCATGTTACTCATTTTCATTAATTACTAGTTTCTATGTAACTGTTTTTATATTGTTTTACTTTCTTTTTTATTCAAGAAAAATGTTTTTAATTTATCTTATTTTTTTTTATTTTTATTTTTTTAAAGTACCTTATCTTCACCATACCTGGTTGTCCAAATTAGACATAATAATGTGTTAATTCCACGACTGTATATATATATCGGTTGATATCGGTATCGGTTGATATCGGTATCGGTAATTAAAGAGTTGGACAATATCGGAATATCGGATATCGGCAAAAAGCCATTATCGGACATCCCTAGTCTGAACCCTGCGGCCGTGTTCATCCGACCAACACGTCATCATTCTTTGGTTACAAACTAAATAGTCCAATATACGGAGCAGAAAACAGGTGAAAATATTGTTTTAGGAACTCAGGTGAAAGTTCCACCACTCCTGTCTGACTGCTCGCCCACACCCACCGTACAAGTTAATTATCCTGTCAAACTGCCAGAGTCAAAATACTAATAATTCGGCTCAGAAAATGTTCATTTAATTGCACAAAATCCTTGAAATGGCCACAAATGCGAGGAGAGTGGAAGCCATGTTTACTTGTGTAAACACTGCAGTGGGTGTGACGTCACGTCCGCATGGGGGGGTCACACTGCATTCACATTAGAAATCACATTTATTTGGCAATGTGAACAGCCACTGAAAATATCAGATTTGACAAAAACACATCCAAAATGGCCATGTGGTTCTGCAGAGTGAGCGTAGCCAAAGTCAACATTTTCGTAACCAAAATATTGCGCGTAGAAGATGAGGAATGAGGAAGTATTTTGACTCTGGCAGTTCCACAGGATACTTTTCATGTACGGTGGGTGTGGGCGAGCAGTCAGACGGGAGTGGTGGAACTTTCACCTGAGTTCCTAAAACATTATTTTCACCTGTTTTCTGCTCCGTCTATTCGACTATTTATTTTGTAACCGTCTATTTTGGCGAATAATGAATCACTTTTGGATGACGTTCTGGTCGACCTGAGTGCGTTCACATTGAGGACACATCACATATATATCTGATTTATTTCCACATACGAAAGAGTTCTGGGTCGGATATGAAAAATTTGGAACTGCACTGTTCACACGGACGTGAAAAAGTCTGATACAGGTGGTACAAATATCGTAATTGACCTGCATTGTGAACAATATGTATGGGATGCACTTACAGTGTGAACCATCAAGTCGCGTTCGTCCGACCAATATGTCACCTTAGCTACGTTCAGTCTGCAGGGTCACATGTCCAATTCACTTTTTTTTTTCGGTCAAATCACATTTTTTTCATGTAATCGTTTACGTTACAAAAAAAATCTGGTTTCTAATGTGAATGCAGTCTGACCCTCATGCAGCATTGCAGTGTTTACAGAAGTAAACATGGCTTCCACTCTCTACATGTTTTATTGTATTTAGTAGTCGTTTGTATATGAGTCAATTGGATTCCGTTCAAATTCATTTTCGATTTTTATCGATTGTTATGTTTTATTTGGCATGGAAATTGTCATAAATCCTTGTCAGACCTTCTCAAAACAGGTTACAGGTGGCACTATCTCCTCTCGGATGCTGACGTATACACGTGGCAAAAGCCTGAAAATAGCCTAAAAAAATTATTAGATTTTTTTTTTTTGGGGGGGGGGGAGGTTTATTATCGATTTTTAAAATAGGAATTTATTAGAATTACGTTTCAGATGTTAATCAATTTTTTCAGCAACCCTAATAGTTGTAATTAGGGGTGTCAAAAAATATATATTTTAAAAATGAATCATGTTTCTTTTTTTTAGCGATTCCGAATTGATTTTTTAAACAGATTAAAAATTATATACATAAATATATATATATATATATATATCAGTGACGTGCGGTGAGGTTCATGGCTGGTGAGGCACTGACTTCATCACAGTCAGATTTACAAACATGAACCCTAAAGAGTATCTTATTCACCATTTGATTGGCAGCAGTTAACGGGTTATGTTTAAAAGCTCATACCCGCATTCTTCCCTGCTTGGCACTCAGCATCAAGGGTTGGAATTGGGGGTTAAATCACCAAAAATGATTCCCGGGCGCGGCACCGCTGCTGCCCACTGCTCCCCTCACCTCCCAGGGGGTGATCAAGGGGATGGGTCAAATGCAGAGGACAAATTTCACCACACCTAGTGTGTGTGTGACAATCATTGGTACTTTAACTTGAACTTTAACTTTACACATACAAACTGTAGCACACAAAAAAGCACATTTAATGAAAAAAAACATTATTATGGTCTTTTCTTTTACTTGTTTGGGTTTTCCTCTGTGTTTGTGTTTATTTCCTGTCAGCGCTCTTATTTTGGTTTCATTTCCTGCATGTCTCCCAGAGCGCTCGTTTCCCTCACCTGTCCCTGATTGGTAGCCTGGCCCACCTGGTTGCAGTTGCCAATCAGGCTGCTATTTATGCCTGCCTCGCCCTCCAGTCAGGGCTCCATGATGAACCTGTTTCCTGGTTCCTGTTTTCCCTGCATTTTGACATGAAAGTCATGTTTTCCTGCGCCTGCCATGTCTGCATCTTGGGGTTGAAGACCGCCAGCAGTCCCTGACAGTCCGAGGTGAGTGGAGCGTGTGGATGGCGGAACCGTTCGGATCGGGCGAGAAATGTGTGGGTTGTGCATGGTTTGAAAATGGGCCCATTCATTTTCAATGGGAAAAATATGCCGGAAAACTGGGAATTCTGGGTAATCCGGGAACAATTTTTGGGGAGCTCACGATTCCCAGTCGAGGCGAATGTTTTTTTAATCGAACACTTCCGATCGGATGAAAACCGCAGGCTGTGGATCGTGCCAAAGTTTTGCGGCGGAATAATACTAATAATAAATCATTTTCGGGACTTATGCAGATCCCAAATACACACAAACTTGTCCCAATAGGTAAGACAAGCAATTCCAGCAGTGAGCCAATCAGGACGTCCTGGAAGTGAACTCCAAAAAGTTTGTCCTCATAACTCCCAACATGAACTGACTCAACCCAGACGGTTTAAATGACACGCAGTCAAACCCACCAACACCCGACCAGAATCTCATCTTATGCACTTCCAAAACTTCCAAAATCAAAACCTTGTGCAAGGTTAGCAGTTCTTGCATGTGCTAACTGCACCGTGTGACCTCGGTCTACTGCCAGCACTGACATCTAGAGGCGGCTTTCAGGGCTGCAACTCCTCCTTGGCTGCATCTTCCAACCTCAGGTCGACGGGTTTACTTCTAAAATAACCCAAACAATGCGAGAAAGCGTCGCGACGCAAAACAAATTGATCCGATTTGCCTTCTAAGCCGCTTGAAACTGCAACAAATTCCAGGTTTTACGACTTTGGAGCGTTTGACTTGTGGTTTTTCTTGATGATAGGATAGCGAGGTGGACATGTCAGCGTGTCTGTGAGTGACACACCATCCCCCGGCCAATCACATTGTGAGGGCCCCGTCTATAAATTGGAGTTATTTGTGTTGACATTTCCACAGACAAGAAGAACTTTCCACATCTGCACTCGTCCTCGCTGCCTGATCGTAAAGATGAAGACTTTGGCCATCCTGATTTTCTGCTCCCTGGCTGTCATGGGTCTGACATCAGGTAAGAACTCTGGACCAGTATGGATTATTTTAGGGGGGTGTACTGTTATGTCTAATAATACGTTTATCACTATCTCAGTGCCTTTTAGGATTTTTAAATGATTATTTTAAAATGAAAAATCAACCTTGTCCTATTTGTATGTTGCAGACTCCGCAGACTCCAACGGGGACGACGACAACAATGGCCGACGTGAAAACTACCGCCAGTACGACAGCTACGCCCGCCGTGACGACGTAGTCGTCCGCAGAGACGACAACGGTCGCAGAGACGACTACGTGGTCCGCCGCGACAACGGTCACTACGACAACGGCTACAACAACGGTTATTACGATGCTGTGAACAACCATCGTTACGGTAAGGTCGCCATTTTGACGTCTGAGTGTGACGCGATCTGCCATGTTGGTGACTATGAGTCCGACTTATTCCTAACAACATTTCTATCGTATTTAGTCGTGAGTATGTGACTCGATTCTATTCCGTTCAGATTCATTTTCAATTTGTATATTTTATTTGGCATGGAAATTGTAATAAATCCTTTTCAAAACAGGTTACAGGAGGCAAAATCTCCTCTTGGATGCGAAAATAACCGAAACATTTTCTTTTTTTTATTAAAAATTTTTATTATTGATCTAAAAAAATATATGAATTGATTTAGAATCGGAACGTATTAGAATTGCGTTTTGGATGTCAATCAATTTTTTTTCCAGCAACCCTAATACCGTATTTTTCTGAGTATAAGTCGCTCTGGAGTATAAGTCGCACCGGCCGAAAATGCATAATAAAGAAGGAAAAAAACATATATAAGTCGCACTGGAGTATAAGTCGCATTTTTTGTGTAAATGTATTTGATAAAAGCCAACAGCAAGAATAGACATTTGAAAGGCAATTTAAAATGTGTAAAGAATAGTGAACAACAGGCTGAATAAGTGTACGTTATATGAGGCATAAATAACCAACTGCTATGTTAACGTAACATATTATGGTAAGAGTCATTCAAATAACTATAACATATAGAACATGCTATACGTTTACCAAACAATCTGTCACTCCTAATCGCTAAATCCCATGAAATATTATACGTCTAGTCTCTTACGTGAATGACATCAATAATATTATTTGATATTTTACTAGAATGTGTTAATCATTTCACACATAAGTCGCTCCTGAGTATAAGTCGCACCCCCGGCCAAACTATGAAAACAACTGCCACTTATAGTCCGAATTTTAAAATGAATCATGATCCTTATTTTTAACAATTCCTAATAGATTTTTTAGATAGATTTTAAAAAAGAAATGTGTATATATATATATAATATATATATATATATATATATAATATATATATATATATATATATATATATATATATATATATATATATATATATATATATATATATATATATATATATATATATATATATATATATATATATATATATATATAAATAAATAAAAAATGTGTAGATTTTTTAGATAGATTTTAAAAAAGAAATGTGTGTGTATATATATATATATATATATATATATATATATATATATATATATATATATATATATATATATATATATATAAAAAACGTGTAGATTTTTTAGATAGATTTTAAAAAAGAAATGTATGTATATATATATATATATATATATATATATATATATATATATATATATATATATATATATATATATATATATATATATATATATCTATATAAATAAAAAACGTGTGTGTGTGTATATATATGTATATTTATTTGATTTTTTTCAGGCAAATGTAGATGATCTATATCTGCTGTACAAATTGACTTTAGAAAAGAGAAGTGTTGGATACTTCTCTCGTTGCCTTATTTGTATTTGACTTTATTCAATGTTTGTATCGAATTTTACCAAACAAAACCAGTTTCCGTCCATCCATCCATCTTCGCGGAATGGGGTCGCGGGGACAACCAGTTTTCTTTTAAGTAAAATAGAAATTTATCAGAGCTGTTTATCTATTTCACGGAGGAATGTAGTTCATCATAGAAGTGGCACCCAATGTTTATTAAAAAAAGTATCGATTTTGAATTGATTATAAATCAAATCATTAACCCCAAGAATCGAATCATGTGGTGCCCAAAGATTCACAGCCCTAGTAGTAATATATATATATATATATATATATATATATACATTATAATACAGGGGTGTCCAAAAAATAAAATGCAGCAAAAAGTCAAAATAATGCACTTTCTCACAAAAAGCACAAGCTGACTTCCTGTCTTGTGAATATCCACATTGTTTTTTTTTACTCTTTTCACAAAAAGGCAGCCACATTTTGGGTATTTTTGCAGGACAAGTTTATACATGCCTGGTCTCACGTAGCTGTTGTGTGACTTTTGACGCGGCGTTCCTATAATCGGTCGTGATTTGCTGCAATCCTGTTTACCGACGTAACGTGAACCCTCTCGATGTGCAGGCGTCTTTGTGGACCGCAGACAGGCCGCCGCCGTGGTGCCGCCCAGGGCCGCCCCCCGCGAGCTGTCTGTGGCCCAGTTGGAGAGGTGAGAGTCCGTGCATCTTTATTCTGCATCTTTATGACCTGACTTTTGTCTTTGTCCAGCCTGCGAGAGGTGTGCGAGTCGGACACCGGCTGCGGGCGCATGATGGGCACATCTGGAGTGGTCGCCGCCTACAACACCTACTACGGCCCCGTTCCTTACTAGGTCCCTTTTTTATACCGCCTTGTCATTTGTACTTAAGCCCCTTTTTTCCTATGCAAAGAAAGAAAAAAAAGCCCCTTCCAAACGCATGCAAAAACCAGCGGTGTACTAAACTTCAGAGCGGAGTGAGAAGAACAACACCGGCGTGTGAACTTAGTCGTCCATTCCGTGCAGACCCTCACCTTTCTGTAGGGGTCTGTCGCCTCTGTAAGCCTGTAGACTAGCGAGACCTGGCAGTAAAACGTGATGAAATCAATCCAGTGTGTGTCCAGTCATTTGTGTGATGAATAAACACCGTGTGGTATGGCGGAAACACTTCCGACTCACCAAAACATACACTACCATTCAAAAGTTTGGGGTCACATGTAAATGTCCTTATTTTTGAAGGAAAAGCACTGTACTTTTCAATGAAGATAAGTTTAAACTAGTCTTAACTTGAAAGAAATACACTCTATACATTGCTAATGTGGTAAATGACTATTCTAGCTGCAAATGTCTGCTTTTTGGTGCAATATCTACATAGGTGTATAGAGGCCCATTTCCAGCAACTATCACTCCAGTGTTCTAATGGTACAATGTGTTTGCTCATTGGCTCAGAAGGCTAATTGATGATTAGAAAACCCTTGTGCAATCATGTTCACACATCTGAAAACACTTTAGCTCCTTACAGAAGCTACAAAACTGACCTTCCTTTGAGCAGATTGACTTTCTGGAGCATCACATTTGTGGGCTCGATTGAACGCTCAAAATGGCCAGAAAAAGAGAACTTTCATCTGAAACTCGACAGTCTATTCTTGTTCTTAGAAATGAAGGCTATTCCACTAAATTGTTTGGGTGACCCCAAACTTTTGAACGGTAGTGTATCTGTTACTCAGTAAACGTCTGTTGACATTGAAACAACCTTCACAACTTCTTCAATTAGGTCCTGATGTTGAACAACACAAATACAACATTGAAACAACATCATTTTTGACAACCTTTAATCAATGTCAGGTTGTGTTGTTGATTTCAACATTGAAATTTGGTCATTTCCCCAACCAATATTCTACAACATATACCAGGGGTCGGCAACCCAAAATGTTGAAAGAGCCATATTGGACCAAAAATACAAAAACAAATCTGTCTGGAGCCGCAAAAAATTAAAAGCCATATTACATGTGTCATGAGATATACATTTAATTAAGAGGACTTAAAGGAAACTAAATGAGCTCAAATATAGCTACAAATGAGGCATAATGATGCAATATGTACATACAGCTAGCCTAAATAGCATGTTAGCATCGATTAGCTTGCAGTCATGCAGTGACCAAATATGTCTGATTAGCACTCCACACAAGTCAATAACATCAACAAAACTCACCTTTGTGCACTCATGCACAACGTTAAAAGTTTGGTGGACAAAATGAGACAGAAAAAGAAGTGGCATAAAACACGTCCTAGAAAGTCGGAGAACGTTATACTTGTAAACAAACTACGGTGAGTTCAAGGACCGCCAAAATTAGTAGGACAAAACGGCGCTCGCCAAATACTCAAATCAGTGAAGCATGTTTAATATAAACAGTGTGATTTGTAACAATTAGGGAGGTTTGTGTTATGTTTGTCCTCCTACGGAAACCATATTAAAACAAAAACTTTTTTTTTTTCCTCATCTTTTTCCATTTTTCATACATTTTTAAAAAAGCTCCAGAGAGCCACTAGGGCGGCGCTAAAGAGCCGCATGCGGCTCTAGAGCCGCGGGTTGCCGACCCCTGACATATACAAACCCCAAACTAGTGAAGTTGTCACGTTGTGTAAATGGTAAATAAAAAGAGAATACAACAAATCCTTGTCAACTTATATTCAATTGAATAGACTGCAAAGACAAGATATTTCATGTTCACACTGAGAAACTTTGGTATTTTTGGCAAATATTAGCTCATTTGAAATTTGATGCCTGCAACATGTTTCAAAAAAGCTGATAAAGTTGAGGAATGCTCATCAAAGACTTATTTGGAACATCCCACAGGTGAACAGGCTAATTGGGAACAGGTGGGTGCCATGATTGGGTATAAAAGCAGCTTCCATGAAATGCTCAGTCATTCACAAACAAGGACGGGGCGAGGGTCACCACTTTGTCAACAAATGCCTGAGCAAATTGTTGAAGAACAACATTTCTCAACAAGGAATTTAGGGATTTCACCATCTACACTCCGTAATATCATCAAAAGGTTCAGACAATCTGGAGAAATCACTGCAGGTGAGAATCCGAATCGGAATAGTTTTATTGCCATTGTTTGAGAACGGGTTCACAAACTAGGAATTTTTCTTGGTGCAACATAAAAGACATACAACACAGATTTGGTCATAACAAGAGCTGTAACTGAGCTATCAGATCTTGTTATAGACTTAGAAGGACTTCAAAGGAGCTGCTGTTAGGAGTTATTGTTCATTTGCCTGATGGCCGAGGGGAAAAAACTGTTCAGGTTGCGGGAGATGTGGGTCTGGATGGAGTGTAGTCTCCTGCCTGAGGGGAGAGGGGAGAATAGTGTGTGTCCAGGGTGAGAAGAGTCAGCTGGGATCCGACCCACACGCCTCCTGGTCCTGGAGGAGAACAAGTCCTGGAGGGGTGGGAGTTTGCAGCCAATCACCTTCTCAGCAGCACGTACCATGCGCTGCAGTCCATGCTTGTCCTGGACTGTGGCGCCGGGGAACCACACTGTGATGGAGGAGGTCAGCATGGACTCTATGATGGGTTAGGGTTAGCACCTTCAGTTTCCTCAGCTGCCGCAGGAAGTACATCCTCTGCTGGGCCTTCTTGATGAGGGAGCTGATGGTCGGCTCCCACTTGAGGTCCTGGGTGATGGTGGTGCCCAAGGAACGGAAGGAGTCCACAATGGGGACGGGGGTGGGAGAGTCTATCAGGGTGAGGGGGCAGCATTTACATGTTGGAGATGTTGAGGTGTGATGATAATCTCTTATTTACCAACAGAAATGACCACTCTGGATTGCTCTCAAAAGTTCACAAATGATCTTCGTGTGCGAGAGTAAATGTGGCGGAACATAATCCGAACAAAAGCCCAGGGTTTTAACTCGGTACTTTTGCTGCTAACTAGGGTCTAGTTTTAGGTCTGTGTGGTATAAATCGAGTAAAACATCAATACAGTATTTGTTTTTGCAATCATGTGCTTTTTGAGGTTAAGGGCACATATGTAGTATTTTTTTCTAATATAAACTTCAGTTGTTTTGCTTATGAGTTAACTTTGAAGTATGTCTAATACAAATAATACCCTGTGGGTTTTTTTTCCAGACCATTCCATTACAAAGTATAAAAAAAAGGTATAAATACATTTAGATTAGGGAGTAATGCCTTGTGTTTCATACTGTATTTGTTGTGTACTTGTTGTTTTCAGGACGGTGTTATGTTGAATCCTCGGTCAAATGTCTCCCTCTGCTGTTGGTTCCGCATTATGCAACTCTGTGTTGCCATGGTGACCATGGCAACACAGCGTTGCCATGACAGCAGCATTTTGGTGACAGCATCATTTGCACCGCATTCAGACTACACAGGACATTAATGTAAATAGTATATATATATATATATATATATATATATATATATATATATATATATATATATATATATATATATATATATATGTATATATGTATACATATATACATATATATATATATATATATATATATATATATATATATATATATATATATATATATATATATATATATATACGTATATATATATACGTATATATATATATATATATGCATATACATATATATAAATATATATATATATATATATATATATATATATATATATATATATATATATATATATATATATATATATATATATATATATATATATATATATATATATATATATATATATACACTTCACTGAGGGCCACACACTGAAAAAGCCAACCATGCAGGGGCCATTCTCAGAATGTATAGATTTTTTTTTTTTATCTTGAGGGCTCCCTTAGATTTTGGTTCTGGTCTCAGTCATAAAAATATTAAAAATAAGTCATACATTATTCTATTTTTTATTTGTATTTTTTTCCCCATGTTTTATGTATGCTCTTTTTGTCAATACCCGGTTATTTTACGGCAAAAACACAAAATATGCAATATTTCCCCCAAAAAATGTCTAAATGGAATATTTGAGGTCAAGTAATTAGAGCCTTAAATAGGTCACAACATTCCTATTTGTCCATTTTTTTTTTTTGAGCAACTGTTTTTTTTCCCCAACGTCCCACTAAAATTATTGATGATCCAAAAGGGCCTGACTTATGAATGTTTTTTTTTCTTTAGATCAGTCATTCTCAAACAGTATCATTGTTGATGTTCGTGCATTGTTAAAGTGGCCAAAAATATTACATATACTTGTTAAATAAAACCCATGCCTTTTTTTTAATGAATACTTAAGCCTACTACACTACTGTATTTAATGTTGTCATTATGGTGGTACTTAATGAATACTTAGGTCTACTACACTACTGTATTTAATGATGTCATTATGGTGGTACTTAATGAATACTTAGGTCTACTACACTACTGTATTTAATGTTGTCATTATGGTGGTACTTAATGAATACTTAGGTCTACTACACTACTGTATTTAATGTTGTCATTATGGTGGTACTTAATGAATACTTAGGTCTACTACACTACTGTATTTAATGATGTCATCATGGTGGTACTTAATGAATACTTAGGTCTACTACACTACTGTATTTAATGTTGTCATTATGGTGGTACTTAATGAATACTTAGGTCTACTACACTACTGTATTTAATGATGTCATCATGGTGGTACTTAATGAATACTTAGGTCTACTACACTACTGTATTTAATGTTGTCATCATGGTGGTACTTAATGAATACTTAGGTCTACTACACTACTGTATTTAATGTTGTCATTATGGTGGTACTTAATGAATACTTAGGTCTACTACACTACTGTATTTAATGTTGTCATCATGGTGGTACTTAATGAATACTTAGGTCTACTACACTACTGTATATAATGATGTCATTATGGTGGTACTTAATGAATACTTAGGTCTACTACACTACTGTATTTAATGATGTCATTATGGTGGTACTTAATGAATACTTAGGTCTACTACACTACTGTATTTAATGTTGTCATTATGGTGGTACTTAATGAATACTTAGGTCTACTACACTACTGTATTTAATGTTGTCATTATGGTGGTACTTAATGAATACTTAGGTCTACTACACTACTGTATTTAATGTTGTCATTATGGTGGTTCCTAATGAATACTTAGGTCTACTACACTACTGTATTTAATGATGTCATCATGGTGGTACTTAATGAATACTTAGGTCTACTACACTACTGTATTTAATGTTGTCATTATGGTGGTACTTAATGAATACTTAGGTCTACTACACTACTGTATTTAATGATGTCATCATGGTGGTACTTAATGAATACTTAGGTCTACTACACTACTGTATTCAATGTTGTCATTATGGTGGTACTTAATGAATACTTAGGTTTACTACACTACTGTATTTAATGTTGTCATTATGGTGGTACTTAATGAATACTTAGGTCTACTACACTACTGTATTTAATGTTGTCATCATGGTGGTACTTAATGAATACTTAGGTCTACTACACTACTGTATTTAATGTTGTCATCATGGTGGTACTTAATGAATACTTAGGTCTACTACACTACTTTATTTAATGTTGTCATCATGGTGGTACTTAATGAATACTTAGGTCTACTACACTACTGTATTTAATGTTGTCATCATGGTGGTACTTAATGAATACTTAGGTCTACTACACTACTGTATTTAATGTTGTCATCATGGTGGTACTTAATGAATACTTAGGTCTACTACACTACTGTATTTAATGTTGTCATTATGGTGGTACTTAATGAATACTTAGGTCTACTACACTACTGTATTTAATGTTGTCATTATGGTGGTACTTAATGAATACTTAGGTCTACTACACTACTGTATTTAATGTTGTCATTATGGTGGTACTTAATGAATACTTAGGTCTACTACACTACTGTATTTAATGATGTCATTATGGTGGTACTTAATGAATACTTAGGTCTACTACACTACTGTATTTAATGTTGTCATTATGGTGGTACTTAATGAATACTTAGGTCTACTACACTACTGTATTTAATGTTGTCATCATGGTGGTACTTAATGAATACTTAGGTCTACTACACTACTGTATTTAATGTTGTCATCATGGTGGTACTTAATGAATACTTAGGTCTACTACACTACTGTATTTAATGATGTCATCATGGTGGTACTTAATGAATACTTAGGTCTACTACACTACTGTATTTAATGTTGTCATTATGGTGGTACTTAATGAATACTTAGGTCTACTACACTACTGTATTTAATGTTGTCATTATGGTGGTACTTAATGAATACTTAGGTCTACTACACTACTGTATTTAATGTTGTCATTATGGTGGTACTTAATGAATACTTAGGTCTACTACACTACTGTATTTAATGTTGTCATTATGGTGGTACTTAATGAATACTTAGGTCTACTACACTACTGTATTTAATGTTGTCATTATGGTGGTACTTAATGAATACTTAGGTCTACTACACTACTGTATTTAATGTTGTCATCATGGTGGTACTTAATGAATACTTAGGTCTACTACACTACTGTATTTAATGTTGTCATCATGGTGGTACTTAATGAATACTTAGGTCTACTACACTACTGTATTTAATGTTGTCATTATGGTGGTACTTAATGAATACTTAGGTCTACTACACTACTGTATTTAATGTTGTCATTATGGTGGTTCCTAATGAATACTTAGGTCTACTACACTACTGTATTTAATTATGTCATCATGGTGGTACTTAATGAATACTTAGGTCTACTACACTACTGTATTTAATGATGTCATTATGGTGGTACTTAATGAATACTTAGGTCTACTACACTACTGTATTTAATGATGTCATTATGGTGGTACTTAATGAATACTTAGGTCTACTACACTACTGTATTTAATGATGTCATCATGGTGGTACTTAATGAATACTTAGGTCTACTACACTACTGTATTTAATGATGTCATTATGGTGGTACTTAATGAATACTTAGGTCTACTACACTACTGTATTTAATGTTGTCATTATGGTGGTACTTAATGAATACTTAGGTCTACTACACTACTGTATTTAATGATGTCATTATGGTGGTACTTAATGAATACTTAGGTCTACTACACTACTGTATTTAATGATGTCATCATGGTGGTACTTAATGAATACTTAGGTCTACTACACTACTGTATTTAATGTTGTCATTATGGTGGTACTTAATGAATACTTAGGTCTACTACACTACTGTATTTAATGATGTCATCATGGTGGTACTTAATGAATACTTAGGTCTACTACACTACTGTATTTAATGATGTCATTATGGTGGTACTTAATGAATACTTAGGTCTACTACACTACTGTATTTAATGATGTCATCATGGTGGTACTTAATGAATACTTAGGTCTACTACACTACTGTATTTAATGATGTCATTATGGTGGTACTTAATGAATACTTAGGTCTACTACACTACTGTATTTAATGTTGTCATTATGGTGGTACTTAATGAATACTTAGGTCTACTACACTACTGTATTTAATGATGTCATTATGGTGGTACTTAATGAATACTTAGGTCTACTACACTACTGTATTTAATGATGTCATCATGGTGGTACTTAATGAATACTTAGGTCTACTACACTACTGTATTTAATGTTGTCATTATGGTGGTACTTAATGAATACTTAGGTCTACTACACTACTGTATTTAATGATGTCATCATGGTGGTACTTAATGAATACTTAGGTCTACTACACTACTGTATTTAATGATGTCATTATGGTGGTACTTAATGAATACTTAGGTCTACTACACCACTGTATTTAATGTTGTCATCATGGTGGTACTTAATGAATACTTTGTGAGCACTATTAATTTGAACAACCTAGTTCAAGGGAAGAGCCGTCAAAGTCCAACCAAATGAAACAGAAAATGAACTAAAGACTCTAGGGGAACGATGAAGTTTATTTTCAATCATACACGAGCTGTTTTCGCAGGTTTATATTCTTTTTTAGATGCTGCTAGCAAAAGTAAGACTGTTCACGGCGCCATCTCGGCTCCTTCCCACAAAGGTTGTTGTTTCACGTAGGAACACAAAAGCGAGCACACCACTGTCGTCTTCCCACACTGGTTGTTGTTTTACGGGGGAACACAAAAGCGAGCACACCACTGTCGTCTTCTTTTGATGACGTCAGAGTATCCACTTCCGCCCAGCGAG
>NC_084755.1:41166298-41213798 GCF_033978785.1 Entelurus aequoreus | reverse complement strand
ACAGTCTATGTCAGGGCTGGCCAAACTCACAACAAAATAAACATGCTGGGGCCATTTTTGTCTTTTTTTCTTTTTCAAAACCAATACAATATATAGATTTGTTTTTTTTTTAATCTGTAGGGGTCCTTTCAAGGTTGGTCCCAGGGACCCGGAAAGTTTTCAAGTAAAAAAAAAAAAAGAGTCATGTATATATAAATATTTTATGTATGAATGATATTATTACTCAACACTTTAATCTCTAGATCAATTTTGGGTCTATCTGTCGATATAAAAGTGAACAAAATTGTTTTATGTTGTATGCCTTTTTTGTAACAAAAAAAAATTGTCACACAAAACCCTGTTTTATGGCAACAACACAAAATACGTCAATAATTCATAACACCTCTGATTTTAATTGATTAATTTTTGGAGCAATGTGTTTGAAAAAACTAAATGCCACTAAAATAGTTGGGTATCAAAAAGGGCCCCACCCATATAAGTGTTTAAGGAAAAAGCTGGCAGCTTAGTTGCCAGAATTTTACTATTAAATTGACACTGGTTTTTACAACATTATATTGTTCATGGAAAAACAGTACAAGTTATTTTTTTATTCTGGTAGCTTAGCTGCCAGTTTTTTTTTACCGCAAACACAAATGTACCGTCTTTCCAGTTACAGTGATACACAGTTAAAAACAACAACCGTAGATTTTACAGTCAAAAACTGGCAGCTCAGTCAACACAATTTTGATGCAAAAAAACAGTTGTTTTTTTCAATTTACAGTCAAATTTATAGTCATTTTTATTAATTTGATGGGTAGTTTGCTGTAAAGTTAAGTATTTTTATTTAGACAAAAACATGTTTGGAAAGTAAGTATACTGTAATATTTGTTGCAATATTGGAAACTATTAAAGTTGAAAATGTATGCAATTTCAAGCAGTACATATATTTTTTCTGTCAAAATGAAGAAAATAAATTACATTTAGTGATAAAATAGGAAGTACTTTATTGACACATAATTTCCAGGTGTTTGCGAGCCAGATAAAATGATGTCACGGACCACATCTGGCCCCGTGCTCTAGATCAACTTCAGATCCATCTGTCGATTATAGGTTTTTATTACGTTTTTTTGTGTGTCTTTTTTGTCCAAAAACACTTTGTTTTTATATGGCAAAAACACAACATTTGCAAAATGTTCCACTAACATTTGGAGCCTTAAATAGGTCAATAATTCATAGCACCTCTGATTTTAATTGATAATTTTTTGAGCAATGTGTTTGATAAAACAAAGTACCACTAAAGTAATTGGGCATGAAAAATGGCCCAGCCATAAAAGTGATCAAAATAAGTCATACTTTTTTTTTTAACTTTCAACACTCAAGTCTCAAGATCAACTTCAAATCCATCAGTCGACTATAGGTTTTAATTTTTTTTATTAAGGTTTTTTTGTTTTTGTGTTTTTTTTTGTGTAAAAACACTTTGTTTTTATATGGCGAAAACACAAAATTTGCTAAATCTTCCACTAAAATTTGGAGACTTAAATAGGTAAATAATTCATAACACCATTGATTTTAATTAGGGCTGCAACAACTAATCGATTAAATCGATTAAAATCGATTATTAAAATAGTTGCCGATTAATTTAGTCATCTATTCGTTGGATGCTATGCGCATGCGCAGAGGGTTTTTTTTTAAATTACTTTTTTTTTTTTTTAATTTAATTATAAATAAACCTTTATTTATAAACTGCAACATTTACAAACAGCTGAGAAACAATAACCAAAATAAGTTTGGTGCCAGTATGCTGTTTTTTTAAAATTAAAATACTGGATAGGATAGAAATGTAGTTTGTCTCTTTTATCCGATTATTAATCGATTAATCAAAGTAATAATCTACAGATTAATCGATTATCAAATTAATCGTTAGTTGCAGCCCTAATTTTTATTGATTATTTTTTTGAGTAATGTCTTTGAAAAAAGTAAATGCCACTAAAATATTTGGGGATGAAAAAGGCCCCACCCATAAAAGTGTTCAAAATAAGTCTTTTTATTTTTATTTTCAACACTTAAGTCTCTAGAGATCAACTTTAGATCCATCTGTCGATTATAGGTTAACATTTTTTATTAGGTTTTTTGGTTTTTGTGCCTTTTTTTGTCAAATAACACTTTGTTTTTAAAAGGCAAAAACACAAAATCTGCAAAATTTCCCCCTAAAATTTGGAGCCTTAAATAGGGCAATAATTCATAACACCATAGATTTTAATTCATTATTATTTTTTGAGCAATGTGCTTAAAATAAATACCACTAAAATGATTGGGGATATGAAAGTGTTCAAATTCAAATAAGTCATACTTTAAAAAACTAAAAACTTTTAACACCTGAGTCTCTAGATCAACTTCACATCCATCTGTCGATTACAGTTTTGTTTTTTTTTATGTTGTTTTTGTTTGTTTTGTGCTCGTCTTGTCTAAGAACACTTTGTTTTTATATGGCAAAAACACAACATTTGCAAAATGTTCCAATTATATTTGGAGCCTTAAATAGGTCAATAATTCATAACATCATTGATTTTAATTCATTATAATTACTTTGAACAATGCATTTTGAACAAATCCCACAAATTATTGGGGATCCAAAAGGACACCATTCATAAAAGTGTTAATTAAATAAGTCAGGCATTTTTGTTTTTGTACTTTAATTAAGTCTCTAGATCAACTTCAGATCTATCTGCCGATATAAAAGTAAAAACATGTTTTAATGTTGTATGCCTTTTTTTTCAACAAAAAAAACATGTTTTTGTCCCACAAAACTCTGTTTTATGGCAAAAACATAAAATGGGTCAATAATTCATAACATCGTTGATTTTAATTTATTATTTTTTTGAGCAATTTCTTTAAAAAAACAAAATTCCACAAAAATAATTGGGGATAAAAAATGGCCCACCCATAAAAGTGTTAAAAATAAGTCATACTTTAAAAAAAAACTATTTATTGTTTTTTTTACGTTATTTTTTTTTTTTTTTTGTCTTTTATTGTCAAAGAACACTGTTTTTATATGACAAAAACACAAAATCGGCAAAATTTCCCCCCAAAATTTGGAGCCTTAAATAGGTCAATTATTCACCAAAAAGACACCATTTATTAAAGTGTTAATTAAATAAGTCTGACATTTTGTTTTTGTACTTTAAGTCTCTAGATCAACTTCAGATCTATCAGTCAATTAAAGTTTAAAAAAAAAACAATTTTTGTTTGTTTGTTTCATGCCTTTTTAAAAAAAAAAAAAACTTAGTTTAAACAAACACACAAAATATGCAATATTTTGTCCAAAAAACATTTAAAAGTGGAATATTTGATGTGAAGTAATTGGAGCCTTGAATAAGTCAATAATTCATAACACCATTGATTTTAATTCATTATAATTATTTTGAACAATGCATTTTGAACAAATCCCACAAATTCTTGGGGATCCAAAAGGACACCATTCATAAAAGTGTTAATTAAATAAGTCAGGCATTTTTGTTTTTGTACTTTAATTAAGTCTCTAGATCAACTTCAGATCTATCTGCCGATATAAAAGTAAAAACATGTTTTAATGTTGTATGCCTTTTTTTTCAACAAAAAAAAACATGTTTTTGTCACACAAAACTCTGTTTTATGGCAAAAACATAAAATGGGTCAATAATTCATAACATCGTTGATTTTAATTTATAATTTTTTTGAGCAATTTCTTTAAAAAAACAAAATTCCACAAAAATAATTGGGGATAAAAAATGGCCCACCCATAAAAGTGTTAAAAATAAGTCATACTTTTAAAAAAAAACTTTCAACACTTAAGTCTCTAGATCAACTTCAGATCCATCTGTCGACTATAGGTATTTATTGTTTTTGTTACGTTATATATATTTTTTGTCAAAGAACACTGTTTTTATATGACAAAAACACAAAATGGGCAAAATTTTCCCCCAAAATAGGTCAATAATTCTCCAAAGAGACACCATTTATAAAAGTGTTAATTAAATAAGTCTGACGTTTTGTTTTTGTACTTTAAGTCTCTAGATCAACTTCAGATCTATCAGTCAATAATTAAAGTTTAAAAAAAAATTTTTGTTTGTTTGTTTCTTGCCTTTTAAAAAAAAAAAACTTAGTTTAAGCAAACACACAAAATATGCAATATTTTGTCCAAAAAACATTTAAAAGTGGAATATTTGATGTGAAGTAATTGGAGCCTTGAATAAGTCAATAATTCATAACATTAATTTTGAGTCATTGTTATTTTTTGAGCAATGACAGTTTTAAAGAATAAACAGCCTACATGGTAGCTGTGTGTTATTAGAGTCAACATTCCACATTTTTCTCATTACATTTTACTTGTTTGGTCTTTTATTCCACTCTTTTATTTGTATTTTTTTAATAGTATTTTTTAAGGGGCTGCTCTTTGGACACCCCTGGTCTATACAATGTATGCAAATTATACCATTGTTATCATGGCCAGGATGGAAAAATAATGCATGTTTGTTTTTTACTCAACTTACCTTGCAGGAAAAGAAGCCAGGAAAAGGGAGTTAAAAAAGGTATATTAATCATTTTCTGTGCAATTTCCAGTCATTTGCTCTACCAATGACTTTCCGTGATCCCCTTTGCTCACAATGATCAATTGTCTGTCCAGAATAAAAAGCAAAGGATGATGGTGAGAGCCGCTGTTCTCAAGATGAAAGACCCCAGGCAGATCATCCGAGACATGGAGAAATTGGATGAAATGGGTGAGAAGACAGATTTCTTCATTTCTATTATTCTGATGTAAGAGTGTACTCGCGCTAGACTGGGACGTTCATTCGCAACCTTTGCGCGGCTGCCCAGAGAGAGCACCAACTAAAGATTCTATCCTGCTTTGAGCACGTACATAAGACACACACACACTAGCTTTGTGTGTTGTAAGCTAATAATGGAGATTTAGCTGCCAATGTTAGCTATCACTGAATGTATGTCAGGGTTTCCCCTATACGTACTTGATTGTGGCGGCAAAATAAAAGGTCACCCTTTTAAAAATTATCTTTTTTTTCAAGTGTAAACAAAAATAATATAATGATTAAATGAGTACATATAGTGTAATAATATTATTTAGGGGGGTTCCTATCTTTTTATTGCTGTTAAGTAGAGGAGACACGGACGTCAACATGGATGTGTTTTTCAACCTGTTTTGAGCCAAGGCACATTTTTTGCGTTGAAAAAATGCGGAGGCACACCACCAGCAGAAATCATTAAAAAACGAACTCGGTTGACAGTAAAAAGTCGTTGTCGCAATTGTTGGATATGACTTTAAAGCATAACCAAGCATGCATCACTATAGCTCTTGTCTCAAAGTAGGTGTACTGTCACCACCTGTCACATCACACCCTGACTTATTTGGACTTTTTTGCTGTTTTCCTGTGTGTAGTGTTTTAGTTCTTGTCTTGCGCTCCTATTTTGGTGGCCTTTGCTCTTTTTTTGGTATTTTCCTGTAGCAGTTTCATGTCTTCCTTTGAGCTACTTTGTTTTAGCAATCAAGAATATTTCAGTTTTTATCCTTCTTTGTGGGGACATTGTTGATTGTCATGTCATGTTCGGATGTACATTGTGGACGCCGTCTTTGCTCCACAGTAAGTCTTTGCTGTCGTCCAGCATTCTGTTTTTGTTTACTTTGCAGCCAGTTCAGTTTTAGTTTTGTTCTGCATAGCCTTCCCTAAGCTTCAATGCCTTTTCTTAGGAGCACTCACCTTTTGTTTATTTTTGGTTTTAGCATTAGACACCTTTTTACCTGCACACTGCCTCCCGCTGTTTCCGACATCTACAAAGCAGTTAACTACCGGCTGCCACCTACTGATATGGAAGAGTATTACACGGTTACTCTGCCTAGCTCTAGACCGCACCGACACTCAACAACAACACATCATTTGCAGACAATAATTACTGCTTTGCAAAAATATTTTTAACCCAAATAGGTGAAATGAGATCATCTCCCACGGCACACCAGACTGTATCTCACGGTACACTGGTGTGCACAGTGGTTGAAAAACACTGATCTAAGTTAACTTTATTTTTCAACTCACGTAAACAACTAATGCAATGCATGTAAGGCTGGGCGATACATCAAGTGTGTAAGATATATCGATATATTTTTAAACAGGATATGAATGAAGAAAATCTAGATAGAATTTTTTTCACGTTAAAATGACCAAACGCCGCTTATTGGTTGTGTTCCTTGTTCTCCCCCGCAATACTCCATGGGCTATTAAACCCCTCTCCTCGTCGTCTCCCACCCACTGCACTGACCCACAACAACAACACACAAGTAAATATGACTGTGCCGCCAGCAGCTACGTAGCTTAACTACATTTCCCAGTAGTTTGGCAGTAGCTTCGCAACTTTTTAAAGTCCCAACGATGGTCACAAACACACACTAGGTGTGGTGAAATTTGTCCCCATGTTCACCTCCTGGGAGGTGAGGGGAGCAGTGAGCAGCAGCGTGCACCGTGCTCGGGAAAGTAGCGATTTCCGTAGCTTAGCTATGTTTAGACCCATGTAGCGGTTAGCTAAGCTACATGCTAGAAAAGAAGCGAGAGGGAAAGGAGAAAGAAGAAGTGGACTAGTGCAACTTCACGGGCAGGGGACGTGCAACAACGATTGGTTGGTTTACGTATATGAACATTGTCAGGTTCAAACACCGATGACATCAATTAAACAGACAAGAAGCAAGGAATCATGCAGAGACAGAGTTAAATTTTACTCATGAGGAGAGACGTATTGGGCTGTACACTTAGTTACAGTTCCAACTTACGCTCTAAGGTACAGTCCCATGTGCTCCTCTATTTATTTGGGAGGTTCCTGGTTACATCACTGAGGCTGCTTCTGAAGGTACACTACCGTTCAAAAGTTTGGGGTCACATTGAAATGTCCTTATTTTTTAAGGAAAAGCACTGTACTTTTCAAAGAAGATAACTTTAAATTAGTCTTAACTTTAAAGAAATACACTCTTTACTTTGCTAATGTGGTAAATGACTATTCTGGCTGCATATGTCTGGTTTTTGGTGCAATATCTACATAGGTGTATAGAGGCCCATTTCCAGCAACTATCACTCCAGTGTTCTAATGGTACAATGTGTTTGCTAATAATTAATATGTGTACCCTAGACAGATCATTTTCAAGTTTTTATTACCATGACTGGACAATTAGTTTGCTATAATGAAATGTTTTTAAACATTATGCTTTTGTTCAATAGCTCAACACAAAATAAACATAAATGCTCTTTTAATGACAATAAAAAATATGTACCTGCACTGCGTTGGTGTCTTGCCAGATTTTGTATTTTGTAGGAATAGAGTTTGTATTCCTGCTGTAGGAGCACTTGCATTTAGGGGAGGAGCTACTCTTTCACGTTTAGATACCAGTTTCACACATTAATAACACAAAATGTGGATTGTTACGATCATGCTTTGTCAAAGATGTTTGGTAATGCAAAATGTGATACTTATACCTAAATAAATGCTTTTGATATTCTGTACATTACATGTTGTGCAAGTTAATCATATTTGTTTTGCTGCACGACAATGTCTTACACTTCCCTATTAATAATGTGTGCTCTTCAGCCTGCTAATAAACATTCTGTAATTGCGGACTCTCAATCAGAACAGGTTGTGAAAAAATCTGCCACTAAATGTCCCCCTCTACAGTATATTCCTCAACTGAACTACTAACATTTATTTATGTAAACGTCATCCATAGTACATTAAAACATCTTTGACAATCAGAGCATGATCGTAAGGAAAACATTTTTATTTGGTTACTGTAGCGAATGTGACGCGTAGCGCTTTTATTGTGAAGCCGGAAGTCTGATTTGTTTGAGATGGTTCCTTGACATGTTTTGACGACAAGACTAAAGAATGATAAAGATTTCCTGTCTACCTTCTGCATCCTGCCTCTCTTACCTTTCTGTTAAGCTTTTAGCCCATCTTATTAAAGCAGTTACACTAACAATCCACATTTTATGTTATCAATGCAGTAAACTACATCCAAACACGGAAAAGAAGCTCCTCTCTGTAACAGGCTCCAGTGACACATCTCACGGTGATCAAAGTTAAAATAGTCTTATCTTGTCAGGAGAACGACTTGTCGTGGCTTTGGACATCGGATTTTCATATTGTACCCTTTTCTTTGTGTGTTTCTGCTCGCTGCTTTCGAGCTTGTGGCTCATCAGTAACTGGACTCCATTACATTACCCCACGCTACCACACGCTACGGACTGGCCCGAAAATGTATTGCGTGTTAAAAAAACGAGTGCTGTAAAGGAACTTATAGTTAACGCGTTATCGCCTTATGCTCTCGTTGGACTTTCTCTCCTGAGAAGCAGCCTCTGTCCTCTTAATATTTGCGCATTTTGTTGATATCCGTCCACGGATATATAAAAATTAAAAATATATAAAAATGACGTCCACATCACAGACATGCTGACAACGCTTCAGACAATGGCGTGCGTTTTGTTTACATCCGGTTTCAGTAGCGCGGTTTTCGGTGATCAAAGTATTTTTTCGGTGGTCAAGTTTTCGGTACATATCTTGTCAATAATGTCAATTCATACTGTAGTGACCAGCTAGTGTTTTATGTTTGTGTGGTTTGGATTTGATGTCAGTTGTTCCCACGTTTGCAAACACATCGTCCGTGCTTGAATGAGGAAGTGTTGTTGCGTGTCCGGTAAGCGCAGACTCACAAGGCCAAAGTGTTTGCACGGGAGGTAAAACCTGTTGGAATTGGGCTGTTATTTGTTATCATGAGATTGGTAATAAAAGGTAAAAATTGCGTCAGACTTTGTGATTACTTCTGGGGGCTACAATATATTGTATTATATTTGATTTGTTTTCAAGTAAAAAAACAACAACCCTATTTTCAAGGTTTGGCGGTAATGAAAATGTTACATGAAGATAATATATGATATCTTCATATATTATCTATAGCCTGTGCAATAATAAGAGGGTAGTGGCGGTTTTTAGGGAGAATTTTATTTTGCCTCCCTGACCAAACAACATGCATTTACTGTAACATTTCCAGATACAATACAATTATTGGTGTATTTTTGGTGAATTAATTTGTACAATTATTTGTACCACTGCACTAAAAAAAGTTTGATACAAAAATAAATTCTAACTACACGACTAATTGAAAAAAATATTACTTGATTCAAGAAATAATCCTTTTTGTGCAGCCCTATTTGGCACCACTCCCCCCGTATGTTAGACCCTGCGGGCCGGGAGCGAAAATTGTACCCTCGTCCGTCACGGTTGGAATACACACTAAATATTTATTGTGTACTTGTAAACAATCCCTGATCTGTATACTACCATGGTCGTAAGAAATGAATAGTATCCCGTTGCCTTGACAACAGAGTTCAACCCGGTCCAGCAGCCCTTGCTGAATGAGAAGGTGCTGAGGGACAAGAGGAAGAAACTACGTGAGACGTTTGAACGTATTGTCCGCCTGTATGAGAGAGAGAACCCTGAAACCTACAAGGATCTGCGCAAGCTTGAACTGGACTACGAGTCTAAGCGGGGTCAGCTGGCGCTCTATTTTGATTCAGTCAAGGTTTGTATGTCTTCTTCATTTTGACAGCTGTACCATTAAATGAAATATCTGCACATGACAAGTTTTAATGACAAATGCAAATCTTATATTTGTATTGGCTGAAAGTGTTATTTTACCCAACAATCATATAGTTAACTTATTTTCCTTTTTTCCCCAGAATGCAGAATCTGTTGAGGTGGACAGTATTCCCCTACCCGATATGCCTCACGCACCCTCCAACATCCACATCCAGGACATCCCTCTACCAGGGGCTCAGCCGCCCTCAATACTGAAGAAAGGTTCCACTTTTGGGTAGGTTTGAATTATTCAAGTGTACTTTTTGTGTCCACCTTAGGGATGGATATTGGCAAGAACGTCACAATACGATACGTATGACGATATTTGAGTCATGATTAGAAATGGGTATCGTTTACATTTTCACAGCTTCTAGTACCGAATCGTTACTCTAAAAACGGTGCAGGTGCTTGAACGGCACCCAAACCGATACTTTAAAAATGTGAAAACATGCACATTTTTGTTCTAAAAAAACCCCTAAGTCTTTGTTTTTATGGAATTTTGTGACATTCAAGTTGAATAGACTATTAATTTAATTATTTCAATCATATAAAGCCTTGTTTGTTGCCTTGTTGTTTTTCCCGCCTTTATCAAAATATAACTATAGATGTCAACATTGTGTATGTGCTGAAAGATTCATTTATGATTGTTAATCAAAATATAACTATAGATGTCAACATTGTGTATGTGCTGAAAGATTCATTTATGATTGTTTATCAAAATATAATTATAGATGTCAACATTGTGTATGTGCTGAAAGATTCATTTATGATTGTTTATCAAAATATAACTATAGATGTCAACATTGTGTATGTGCTGAAAGATTACTTTATGATTGTTTATCAAAATATAACTATAGATGTCAACATTGTGTTCGTGCTGAAAGATTCATTTATGATTGTTTATCAAAATATAACTATAGTAGTCAACATTGTGTATGTGCTGAAAGATTCATTTATGATTGTTTATCAAAATATAACTATAGATGTCAACATTGTGTACGTGCTGAAAGATTACTTTATGATTGTTTATCAAAATATAACTATAGATGTCAACATTGTGTACGTGCTGAAAGATTACTTTATGATTGTTTATCAAAATATAACTATAGATGTCAACATTGTGTAAGTGCTGAAAGATTAATTTATGATTGTTTATCAAAATATAACTATAGATGTCAACATTGTGTATGTGCTGAAAGATTACTTTATGATTGTTTATCAAAATATAACTATAGATGTCAACATTGTGTAAGTGCTGAAAGATTAATTTATGATTGTTTATCAAAATATAACTATAGATGTCAACATTGTGTATGTGCTGAAAGATTCTTTCACAATTGCTAACTTTGGTAAAAACTTAGCTCTTTTAGATTACACTCACATTTGATTACTTTTATTTTGACTCGCTGAGTTGGTGGTTTACAAAACTTTCGCAGCAGAAATGCATTTGAAGAACTCCGAAACAAGATAAAATACAAATAATATTGGGATAATACTTAAATGGGAAATACAATTAAAATGATAAATGTATCAAACAAACCTTTGACAAAGGGATCACTGCAAACCCGTGCGTTCTTCCACTCTGCTCCCTTGGACTGGAGTGTGTGCCACTTTTCTCGTTGTCTTTAATAAAATCTCGCACTATTTCGCCCTTCTTGATTACCTCTCGAGGAACTGTGAAGAAACGTTCATCCTTTTCGCCATTTGCATGGTTTTGACAGCCGTAAACAACGCAAGTATAGGGCATTTTTCTTTGAGAAGGGACAAACTGCAAACATGTATTATTAATCTACTTGTTCATTTACTGTTAATATCTGCTTATTTTCAGTTTGAACATGTTCTATCTACACTTCTGTTAAAATGTAGTAATCACTTATTCTTCTCTTGTTTGATACTTGACATTAGTTTTGGATGATACCACACATTTAGGTATGAATCTGATACCAAGTAGTTACAGGATCATACATTGGTCATATTCAAAGTCCTCATGTGTCCAGGGACATATTTACTGACTTTATAAACATAATATGAATTTTAAAAAAGGAAACAAGATTTTGTGATGATAAAAAATATGGATGTAATCATAGTAGTATCAACTAGATATGCTCTTGTACTTGGTATCATTACAGTGGATGTCAGGTGTAGATCCACCCATGGCATTTGTTTACATTGTGACAGTGGTGAGCTATTGTATCCTCCTACGGTGTGTAGTGAAGCATGTTTAGCTATTCCTCGTCCTCCAGTGATAATGATACTTGTAAGAAACTTACTTTATTTGTTGCCATGGAGACGAGGATTAGTGATTTAGAAGTAGCTAAATCACTGTGGATGGACGTTAGTCGCTAACTAGCTAGCCATGTCTTAAAGTACCTCTTCCTGAGGGTGTTTCAGTGTTATAACTTCACCTTTATCTTGACTTTTTACACCAAAATGTGTCCATTCTCCCTTTTCTGTCTACACACTGTGTCTGCTTGTAAGTACTCCGTGTGTGTGTGCGCTGCCCAACATGCTCCTCTGCTCGTAAAACCAGCAATGTCACCACGTCACGACAACCCGCCGTCATGCCTGTAAAAAAAAATATGGCGAACCGGTACTTTGCAGAGTATAGTACCGTTTTTGATTCAGTAGTACTGCGATACTATACTAGTACCGGTATACCGTACAAGCCTATTTCAATTCAGCCGGATGGAGCAGCCTCATGCTGCACGTTTTACACGTGGAAAAACTAACGAGGAAGTGCTGCAAACACCTATCAGCTCATCACCCTCATTTATTTGTAGCTGACAAAATCCTGATTAAAATGGGATTAGTTGTGCAGCCGTACTCGGAACCACGTGACTAATATTGCTGTATTTGCATCTCTTTTAGGAAAGGACCTCTATCTGGCTCGTACATGCCCATACTGCCACCTGTGCCACGTTTACCTCCCGGGAAGAAACCACCTGGACCTCCACCCGGCCCCCCGCCGCCACAAATTTTGGCACTGTATGGCATTCCTTCACGTCGGCCTTACGGCACAGAAATGGGTACGACTCGGACCTGTCCCTTCATCATTGGGAAAGCTGCAATGATCATAAATAATAATAATAACACTTACCAACAACACTGCTTGTTTTCTGTTTTTGCCTAAATAGAACCCTCAATTCCCGGTTTGGACAAGGTGTCGACCGAGCAGGACAGCGGCAGCGAGAGCGACCGGGACGAAATGGACGACGACGACAGCGAGTCTGAGGAGGACAGCGATGAGGAGCGGGATGCCGACGGTGACCCACGGAAGGGAGGTGACAGGCACGATGAGAAAGATGAGGACAGAGGTGAAAGGGCGAGTAAGTGTTTCACATTTTACCCACCTATTGACGGCTTTCTTTAATATTCAGTGGGGACTAGGGTTGTATATACCTGTATTAGTATAGTACCGTGATACTAATGAATCATTTTCAGTACGATACCGCCATTGGTGGATGCATACCTAACATCCACTGTAATGATATAAAGTACAGGCACGTATCGAGTCGATGCTACTATGATTACATCGATATTTTTTGGCATCACAACATTTTCTTTCGTTTTTTTAAAATGTATATTATGTTTATAACTAGGGATGTCCGATAATGGCTTTTTTGCCGATATTCCGATATTGTCCAACTCTTAATTACCGATACCGATATCATCTAATACCGATATATACAGTCGTGGAATTAACACATTATTATGCCTAATTTGGACAACCAGGTATAGTGAAGATAAAGTTTTTTTTTAAATTTATTTATAAAATAAGATAAATAAATTAAAAACATTTTCTTGAATAAAAAAGAAAGTAAAACATTATAAAAACAGTTACATAGGAACCAGTAATTAATGAAAATGACTAAAATTAACTGTTAAAGGTTAGTACTATTAGTGGACCAGCAGCACGCACAATCATGTGTGCTTACGGACTGTATCCCTTGCAGACTGTATTGATATATATTGATATATAATGTAGGAAGCAGAATATTAATAACAGAAAGAAACAACCCTTTTGTGTGAATGGGGGAGGGAGGTTTTTTGGGTTGGTGCACTAATTGTAATTGTATCTTGTGTTTTTTATGTTGATTTAATAAAAATTTAAAAAAAACATACAGATAATAAAAAAAACAATACCGATAATTTCCGATATTACATTTTAAAGCATTCATCGGCCGATAATATCAGCAGGCCGATATTATCGGACATCTCTATTTATAACCTCAGTAAATACGTCCCTGGACACATGAGGACTTTGAATATGACCAATGTATGATCCTGTAACTACTTGGTATCACATCCATACCTAAATGTGTGGTATCATCCAAAACTAATGTAAAGTATCAAAGAAGAGAAGAATAAGTGATTATTACATTTTAACAGAAGTGTAGATAGAACATGTTAAAACAGAAAATAAGCAGATATTAACAGTAAATGAACAAGTGGATTAATAATATTTTTTTACAGTTTGTCCCTCATAATGTGTACAAAATAATAGGTGTATAAATGACTCAATATGTTACTGCATACGTCAGCAGACTAATTAGGAGTCTTTGTTTGTTTACTTACTACTAAAAGACAAGTTGTCTAGTATGTTCACTATTTTATTTAAGGACTAAATTACAATAATAAACATATGTTTCATGTACCCTAACATTTTTTGTTCAAATAAAGCCAATAATGCAATTTTTTTGTGGTCCCCTTTATTTAGAAAAGTACCGAAACAATTTTAGTACCGGTACCAAAATATTGGTATCGGTACAACAATAGTGGGGACATACCGGTATCGTAGATACCACAGTATTACGTGTGACAGTATCAAATGGAAATTTGGCTAGTGTAGTTTTTTTTTTCTGGCGCTTTTTGGCTGGTCTGAAAATATG
Source organism: Entelurus aequoreus (assembly GCF_033978785.1). Taxonomy (NCBI): domain Eukaryota; kingdom Metazoa; phylum Chordata; class Actinopteri; order Syngnathiformes; family Syngnathidae; genus Entelurus; species Entelurus aequoreus. The sequence continues at coordinate 41,199,267 of NC_084755.1, read as the reverse complement.
TCCCAAAACCCTCTGTGCAGCGCGGGAACGGCAAGGTGGCTGTAAAGGGGAGAAAAAAGAAGAAGTGTGTTTGTATTAAGGCTGCACAATCGTGAGAAAAACCCCAATTGAGATTTTTCTCTCCTAAATTGCGATTCGATTTGCGATTTTTATATTTTAAACCTAAAAATGAGTAAAACTGTGAAAATAAGGAGTGAAGGAAGACATTTTACTTCTAGACTGTCGACATATTCTCGTCTCAAGGTGCCACACATTACAACAATGTGCAATACAAAAATATTTGGCTTTATGCAGACTCTGAGTTTTTGTCGACATCACGCTATTAAGCTGAAGAAATAACTGATTAAAAACTAGATAGATGGATAGATAGATAGATAGATAGATAATACTTTATTGATTCCTTCAGGAGAGTTCCCTCAGGAAAATTTAAATTCCAGCAGCAGTGTACAAAATTGTAAAAAGTAAATAATGGGGGTATAAATGGAGACAAAATAGAAAAATATTACAATAGAATAAAAATAAAAAGCAACGATGAGAATAAAAATATAACAGTAAAATAAGAATATAACAAGAGAAACTAGGCAGTAGTGACCATGTTATGAAAAAGTATTTCACTGTTATTGTTTTGCATCCCCTGTCATCCTAGTACCCCTCCCCCCCCCAGAAAGGAGTTGTACAGTCTAATGGCGTAAACTATACAGTGTTTATAATATAATGTCATCATAATACATAATGATAATGCCATTTAAAAGGATATAAACTTTAGTATCCCGTTACTGTAGAATTGTTTACCATTGTACTGTAATTGGCATCCCACGCTTTGCATTGGACTTGGTGATGTATGGCTTAGATGCAGCTGCTCGGCCATGGAAACCCATTCCATGAAGCTCTCTGCGTACTGCACGTGGGCTAATTGGAAGGTCACATGAAGTTTGGAGCTCTGTAGCAAGTGACTGTGCAGAAAGTCTTTGCACTATGCTGACCTCTCTGTCAGTTTACGTGGCCTACCACTTGGTGGCTGAGTTGCTGTTGTTCCCAAACTCTTCACTTTTCTTATAATAAAGTTGACTTTGGAATATTTAGGAGGGAGGAAATTTCAGGACTGGATTTGTTGCACAGGTGGCATCCTATGACAGTTCCACGCTGGAAATCACTGAGAGCGGCCCATTCTTTCACAAATGTTGGTAGAAACAGTCTCCATGCCTAAGTGCTTGATTTGATACACCTGTGATTAGGACACCTGATTCTCATCCTTCGGATGGGTGGCCAAATACTTTTGGCAATATAGTGTAGTTATCGCCGGTCTAGCTACTGTGGAAAAGTAGCAAAAGGTGTAAGCATAATTTTGGTCATTTTTCTTCTGGGTGATATTGTCGTTTGTGTGCTGACACTAACACACTAAGTTGTCTCCTGTCCATCAGGCCGCAGTGTGCGTTTCGCTGACATGCCTTCAGATGCCACCCGGGATGGAAAGCTAAAGAAAAAGAGGTTGGTGAAGAAAACCAAGGTCATCACACCTCTGCAGGCCATGATGTTAAAGATGGCAGGTGAGTACTGTCCTCAAACATACTAAACCCCAAAAGCAGTGAAGTTGTGTAAATGGTAAATAAAAAGAGAATACAACAAATCCTTTTCAACTTATATTCAATTGAATAGACTGCAAAGACAAGATATTTCATGTTCACACTGAGAAACTTTATTTTTTGCATTGTGGGGCAGTATAGCTCGGTTGGTAGAGTGGCCGTGCCAGCAACTTGAGGGTTGCAGGTTCGATCCCCGCTTCCGCCATCCTAGTCACTGCTGTTGTGTCCTTGGGCAAGACACTTTACCCACCTGCTCCCAGTGCCACCCACTCTGGTTTAAATGTAACTTAGATATTGGGTTTCACTATGTAAAGCGCTTTGAGTCACTAGAGAAAAGCGCTATATAAATATAATTCACTTCACTTCAATTCACTTATTTTTGCAAATAATCATGAACTTAGAATTTAATGGCAGCAACACATTGCAAAAAGGCATTTTTACCAGTGTGTTACATGGCCTTTCCTTTGAACAACACTCAGTAAAGGTTTGGGAACTGAGGAGACACATTTTTGAAGTGGAATTCTTTCCCATTCTTGCTTGATGTACAGCTTAAGTTGTTCAACAGTCTCCCTTCTCATATTTTAGCCTTCATATTGCACCACACATGTTCAATGGGAGACAGGTCTGGACTACAGGCAGGCCAGTCTAGTACCTGCACTATTTTACTATGAAGCCACGCTGTTGTAACACCTGGCTTGGCATTGTCTTGCTGAAATAAGCAGGGGCGTCCATGATAACGTTGCTTGGATGGCAACATATGTTGCTCCAAAAGCTGTATGTACCTTTCAGCATTAATGGTGCCTTCACAGATGTGTAAGTTACCCATGTCTTGGCCACTAATACACCCCCATACCATCACACATGCTGACTTCTACACTTTCACCCTAGAACAGTCCGGATGGTTCTTTTCCTCTTTGGTCCGGAGGACACGACGTCCACAGTTTCCAAAAACAATTTGAAATGTGGACTCGTCAGACCACAGAACACTTTTCCACTTTGTATCAGTCCGTCTTAGATGAGCTCGGGCCCAGCGAAGTGTTTCTGGGTGTTGTTGATAAATGGCTTTGGCTTTGCATAGTAGAGTTTTAACTTGCACTTACAGATGTAGCGACCAACTGTAGTTACTGACAGTGGTTTTCTGAAGTCTTCCTGAGCCCATGTGGTGATATCCTTTACACACTGATGTGGCTTTTTGATGCAGTACCGCCTGAGGAATCCAAGGTGTGTAATATCATGGCTTACCTGCAGTGATTTGTCCAGATTGTCTGAAACTTTTGATGATATTACGGAGCGTAGATGGTGAAATCCCTAAATTCCTTGCAATAGCTGCTTGAGAAATGTTGTTCTTCAACAATTTGCTCAGGCATTTGTTGACAAAGTGGTGACCCTCGCCCCGTCCTTGTTTGTGAATGGAAGCTGCTTTTATACCCAATCATGGCACCCACCTGTTCCCAATTAGCCTGTTCACCTGTGGGATGTTCCATATAAGTGTTTGATGAGCATTCCTCAACTTTCTCACTCTTTTTTGCCACTTGTGCCAGCTTTTTTAAAAACATGTTGCAGGCATCAAATTCCACATGAGCTAATATTTGCAAAAAAATACCAAAGTTTCTCAGTGTGAACATGAAATATCTTGTCTTTGCAGTCTATTCAATTGAATATAAGTTGAAAAGGATTTGTTGTATTCTCTTTTTATTTACCATTTACACAACGTGACAACTTCACTGCTTTTGCACTCACCTTGTATTCAGGGTATGTTCTATAATTTGACACGTTGTTTTCTGTATTCAGGTCAGTCCATCCCTGAGGATGACGAAGAAGAAGAGGTGGAGGAAGAGTGCACGGATGAATCGGAGGATTCGGACGATGACGACAAGGGTCCACCAGGGGATCCGCTTGTTGCCAGTGGGCCAGCTGGACAGCAAGGTCCACCACCCTTGCAAGGTCCCCCGATGACAGGGCCTCCACCTATGGGTCCTCCACCTGCTCCACCAATGAGGCCTCCAGGTCCACCATCCGGTCCGCCTCCAGGCCCTCCACCAGGTTAGCTGAGAATCTTAGTCAACATTAGGACCTTTATCCTTAGACCTCATTAATGTTGTACCCATCCTTAAGGAGCTCCTCCGTTCTTGAGGCCTCCGGTTATACCTGGCATGAGGGGCCCAATACCTCGTCTTCTGCCCCCTGGACCTCCACCAGGTCGTCCGCCTGGTCCACCGCCCGGCCCCCCTCCTGGCCTTCCACCGGGCCCCCCACCACGTGGACCCCCGCCCAGACTACCGCCCCCAGGACCACCTGGTAAGCTTCTCTTGTTTTGGCTTTGTTATTGAATAGAAAGTTAATAGAATAGAATAGAAAGTACTTTATTGCCTGGGGGAAATTCAGCACCACAGTTCGCTCACAATAGACAATAAACACCTAGGTATTTTTTACATGTGAATAATATAAATACAGTCTATTATACAGCATTATTCACATGTGAATAACATAAATACAGTCTATTATACAGCATTATTCACATGTGAATAATATAAATACAGTCTATTATACAGCATTATTCACATGTGAATAATATAAATACAGTCTATTATACAGCATTATTCACATGTGAATAATATAAATACAGTCTATTATACAGCATTATTCACATGTGAATAATATAAATACAGTCTATTATACAACATTATTCACATGTAAATAATATAAATACAGTCTATTATACAACATTATTCACATGTGAATAACATAAATACAGTCTATTATACAGCATTATTCACATGTGAATAATATAAATACAGTCTATTATACAACATTATTCACATGTGAATAACATAAATACAGTATTATACAGCATTATTCACATGTGAATAATATAAATACAGTCTATTATACAGCATTATTCACATGTGAATAATATAAATACAGTCTATTATACAACATTATTCACATGTGAATAACATAAATACAGTATTATACAGCATTATTCACATGTGAATAATATAAATACAGTCTATTATACAGCATTATTCACATGTGAATAATATAAATACAGTCTATTATACAGCATTATTCACATGTGAATAATATAAATACAGTCTATTATACAGCATTATTCACATGTGAATAATATAAATACAGTCTATTATACAGCATTATTCACATGTGAATAATATAAATACAGTCTATTATACAGCATTATTCACATGTGAATACTATAAATACAGTCTATTATACAGCATTATTCACATGTGAATAATATAAATACAGTCTATTATACAACATTATTCACATGTGAATAACATAAATACAGTCTATTATACAGCATTATTCACATGTGAATAATATAAATACAGTCTATTATACAGCATTATTCACATGTGAATAATATAAATACAGTCTATTATACAGCATTATTCACATGTGAATAATATAAATACAGTCTATTACACAGCATTATTCAAATGTGAATAATATAAATACAGTCTATTATACAGCATTATTCACATGTGAATAACATAAATACAGTCTATTATACAGCATTATTCACATGTGAATAACATAAATACAGTCTATTATACAGCATTATTCACATGTGAATAATATAAATACAGTCTATTATACAGCATTATTCACATGTGAATAATATAAATACAGTCTATTATACAGCATTATTCACATGTGAATAACATAAATACAGTCTATTATACAGCATTATTCACATGTGAATAACATAAATACAGTCTATTATACAGCATTATTCACATGTGAATAATATAAATACAGTCTATTATACAGCATTAGTCACATGTGAATAACATAAACACAGTCTATTATACAGCATTATTCACATGTGAATAACATAAATAAAGTCTATTATACAGCATTATTCACATGTGAATAATATAAATACAGTCTATTATACAGCATTATTCACATGTGAATAATATAAATACAGTCTATTATACAGCATTATTCACATGTGAATAATATAAATACAGTCTATTATACAGCATTATTCACATGTGAATAATATAAATACAGTCTATTATACAGCATTATTCACATGTGAATAACATAAATAAAGTCTATTATACAGCATTATTCACATGTGAATAATATAAATACAGTCTATTATACAACATTATTCACATGTGAATAATATAAATACAGTCTATTATACAGCATTATTCACATGTGAATAATATAAATACAGTCTGATATACAGCATTATTCACATGTGAATAACATAAATACAGTCTATTATACAGCATTATTCACATGTGAATAATATAAATACAGTCTATTATACAGCATTATTCACATGTGAATAACATAAATACAGTCTATTATACAGCATTATTCACATGTGAATAACATAAATAAAGTCTATTATACAGCATTATTCACATGTGAATAATATAAATACAGTCTATTATACAGCATTATTCACATGTGAATAACATAAATACAGTCTATTATACAGCATTATTCACAGGTGAATAACATAAATACAGTCTATTATACAGCATTATTCACATGTGAATAATATAAATACAGTCTATTATACAGCATTATTCACATGTGAATAACATAAATAAAGTCTATTATACAGCATTATTCACATGTGAATAATATAAATACAGTCTATTATACAACATTATTCACATGTGAATAATATAAATACAGTCTATTATACAGCATTATTCACATGTGAATAATATAAATACAGTCTGATATACAGCATTATTCACATGTGAATAACATAAATACAGTCTATTATACAGCATTATTCACATGTGAATAATATAAATACAGTCTATTATACAGCATTATTCACATGTGAATAACATAAATACAGTCTATTATACAGCATTATTCACATGTGAATAACATAAATAAAGTCTATTATACAGCATTATTCACATGTGAATAATATAAATAAAGTCTATTATACAGCATTATTCACATGTGAATAATATAAATACAGTCTATTATACAACATTATTCACATGTGAATAATATAAATACAGTCTATTATACAACATTAATCACATGTGAATAACTTAAATAAAGTCTATTATAAAGCATTATTCACTTGTGAATAATATAAATACAGTCTATTATACAGCATTATTCACATGTGAATAATATAAATACAGTCTATTATACAGCATTATTCACATGTGAATAATATAAATACAGTCTATTATACAACATTATTCACATGTGAATAACATAAATACAGTCTATTATACAGCATTATTCACAAGTGAATAACATAAATAAAGTCTATTATACAGCATTATTCACATGTGAATAATATAAATACAGTCTATTATACAACATTATTCACATGTGAATAACATAAATACAGTCTATTATACAGCATTATTCACATGTGAATAATATAAATACAGTCTATTATACAACATTATTCACATGTGAATAATATAAATACAGTCTATTATACAACATTATTCACATGTCAATAATATAAATACAGTCTGATATACAGCATTATTCACATGTGAATAACATAAATACAGTCTGATATACAGCATTATTCACATGTGAATAATGCTGTATAATAGACTGTATTTATATTATTCACATGTGAATAACATAAATACAGTCTATTATACAGCATTATTCACATGTGAATAATATAAATACAGTCTATTATACAGCATTATTCACATGTGAATAACATAAATACAGTCTGATATACAGCATTATTCACATGTGAATAACATAAATACAGTCTGATATACAGCATTATTCACATGTGAATAATATAAATACACTATACATAATCCTAACCCCATTTTACATTTATGTGATATACACTACTGTATAGCGTTTTTTTGTTTATTTATTAGTATTTAATTATTTATATGATTTTTAAAATGTTTTTACTGTGTTATCTATTTTTATTTTACATTTTTAATTTGTAATTAAAAAAAAAAAGATTTATAGAAATTTTTATTGTGTTTAAAGTGTACGCAGTTTTACTAAAATACTGACTTTTGCCGAGGCTGGAACCCATTATTTGTGTTTATGTTGTTTCTTATGGAGAAATGTGATTCAATATACAAACTTATATTTACAACCCTGTTCAAGAACTGATCAAGTAAATAAATGGAGGTACTTTTTAGAGGCGGTATAGTACCGAATATGATTAATTAGTATCACGGTACTATACTAGTACCGCTAAACCGTACAATCCGAGTTGCATTGAAAGGTTTTTCCCCCCCGACATAAAATCTAAGTGTCCTGCGTCTTCTTCCAGGTATCCCTCCCCCTCCCCCGAGAGCAGGAGGACCCCCGCGTCCCATGGCGCCGCCTCACACCCTCTTCCCCCCCCCTCCCAGCGCCAACGTGCTGAGTGCTCCTCCCAGCATAGTCCAGCGGCAGAAAGGATCGGGCCAAGATGGCTCCCAGAGCAGCATGCCGCCTCCCTCCATGCGCTCCAGTCACATGCAGATGCCCCCGCCCCCGGGCACCGCCGCCGCCACCCACCTCCACGCGGCCACCATCGAGAAAAGAGCCAACATCACTTCTGTGGGGGGCGGGGCCGGGGCCACCATCTCCGCCAAACCGCAGATCACCAATCCCAAAGCGGAGGTCACGCGTTTCGTGCCCACCGCCCTGAGAGTGCGCAGGGATAGGAGCGGCCCCATGCCGGGGCCCGCGATGGGTCCCCTGGAGAAAGGGGGGCGGAGGGGCGATGACGGTCACGGCTTGAAACAGATGTCCGCCGCCAAGGGCATGTCTCACCCCGCTCAGATCGGGGCTGTGGCCCCGCCCAGCATGAAGACCAAGGACCAGGTGTATGAAGCCTTCATGAGGGAGATGGAGGGTCTCCTCTGACTCAAACCAAGTTAGTTTTCTCCCATCTTTTTGTCCGTAGAAGCCCATTAAATGCTCTCTTTTCATCTGGAATAGTGTCTTTAGTCAAACATGTCCCTCGTCTCTTGCAAGTTCTGTCTCAATAATGCCAGAGACGACAGGTTTTTTTAGCGCCGCACCTGTTTGACTTTTTTATTTCACTGGCAAATCAAGAAGTTTGTGGAAGATGCAGCTAATTAAACACTTGAACAAATCACCTTTGGGTTCAATGATTGATTTTAGGACGCCGTTTAGGTTCTTTAACAGGCAATATTGTAAGGAAGTCTAACAACTATTGCATGAAAACAACATTCATTTGAACCCGTCTGATTCTAGCAAACAGTGACGTCGTCAGGAACAACAATTAAGTTCAAGTTAAAGTACCAATGATTGTCACACACACACTAGGTGGGGTGAAATTATTTTCTGCATTTGACCCATCACCCTTGATCACCCCCTGGGAGGTGAGGGGAGCAGTGGGCAGCAGCGGTGGCTGTGCCCGGGAATTTAACCCCCAATTCCAACCCTTGATGCTGAGTGCCAAGCAGGGAGGTAATGGCTCCCATTTTTATAGTCTTTGGTATGACTCGGCCGGGGTTTGAACTCACAACATACCCATCTCAGGGCGGACACTCTAACCACTATATATATATATATATATGTATATATATATATATATATATATATATATATATATATATATATATATGTATATATATACTATATACATTTTTATTTATTTATTTTTTAAATTTTTTTTAACATATTTGTAAAAAATAGATATATATTGCAGTAAAAAGTCAGCTCAATCGCCAGAATTTTACTGAAAAATTTACAGATTTTTTTTTTTTTTTTTACAGCATATTAATGTTATATGGAAAAACGATATATATATTTTTACAGTTAAAGTATGGCACTTTTTAATACGGTAAAATACAGTGGTGTGCCGTCAGGGCCAGCAAGACCTTCTCTGCTGGCCTAACATGACCAGAAATTATAATTAAAGATAAAAGTCATTTTTAATTGACTTTCCCTAAATATGTAAAAGTATTCAAAGTTAAAGTTAAACTTAAAGTTCAAGTATCAATGATTGTCACACACACACTAGGTGGGGCGAAATTATTCTCTGCATTTGACCCATCACCCTAGATCACCCCCTGGGAGGTGAGGGGAGCAGTGGGCAGCAGCGGTGGCCGTGCCCGGGAATTTAACCCCCAATTCCAACCCTTGATGCTGAGTGCCAAGCAGGGAGGTAATGGCTCCCATTTTTATAGTCTTTGGTATGACTCGGCCGGGGTTTGAACTCACAACATACCCATCTCAGGGCGGACACTCTAACCACTATATATATATATATATGTATATATATATATATATATATATATTTATATATATACTATATACATTTTTATTTATTTATTTTTTAATTTTTTTTTAACATATTTGTAATCAATGATTGTCACACACACACTAGGTGGGGCGAAATTATTCTCTGCATTTGACCCATCACCCTAGATCACCCCCTGAAAGGTGAGGGGAGCAGTGGGCAGCAACAGTGGCCGCGCCTGGGAATCATTTTTGATGATTTAACCCCCAATTCCAACCCTTGAAATTCATATTCTCTTCATGCCATATTATGCTCCTTCCAGTGCTGTTTTTTTCAGTTTTAGTTTGTATCCAATCAGAATTCAGCTAGCTTATGTTGCCATGCTATACCAAATCTGCCTTCAGAATCAACAATGTCTGTGCACTGTATTTTTTTATTTTTTTTTTATTATTATTATTATTTTATTTTTTTATTTTATTTTTTTTATAATGTCCTGCCCAGCTTCTCGGGCAAATCATATAGTTGATGTAGATGCCCATATCGGCTGTTCAGATTTACTTTACAAAAGAGAAGTGTAGGATACTTCTCTTGTTGCCTTACTTGTATTTTGACTTTATTAAATGTATTTATATTATCATTTGGTGCAGCCGGGCCGGAGCAGGAGGGGATAGAAAGAGAGAAAAAGGAAGACAGAGGGGGGAATTGTGGGGACAAGAGGGGGATTAGACAGAGAGACAAAAACAACAACAGCAAACACAACAACAACAACAACAACAGAGCAACATCAGCAAATACGACATGTACAAATATGATGGTAAAAGTAATAGCAAATAAGCAGTTAGCGAAAATTTTAAAAAAAATACAGAAATGACAATGAGCATATCTGTGCACTGTAAGTGAACGGACACATACAGTTGATAGATAATTGCCATAGCCAATCAGATCACCAGTTCTTGTCAGTAAGGCCTTCTAGCTGTGATTGGATCAAGTGAGTATCCAATCACAAGTTGCCAAAACAGGAAGTGGCACCGGAACCATAGAAAACTCACTGGTACTCACAAAGAAGGAGAGCAACATGTTGATTAGGTGGCAGATATACGTATATTTGCAAGACCATTTTCAAGAAGGATACTTAAGAGAAACTACATCTTGTGAGACGAGGTCAGCCGATACTGGACGCTATCCCGGCGGTGAAATGGTTTGCCCGCCACTTTCATACGAATCAACCGACTACGACCAACTACCGAATGTGACGGTACCACTGGCTTATACGCCGTCACCACTGGCTTATACGCCGTCAAATGGGTGCTACAAATTGTGAGTTCAAATATTTTATTTCTTTATTTTTTCATGTTTATTCTTTTAATTTTGACAGATATGTTTTAATTACTGAAGCGGATTTATTTAATGTTAAATGCACCGGAAAATAGTTTTGTACACTGTTGATGTGATTCAGTAGTGTGTTTCTGTATAGTATCTCCAGCCTTGTCCATGTGGTGACATCAATTACGGTATTCTGGGAGGTGAAGTCGGACTAAGTAGGACATCACTGAAGGCCGAGGTGAGCAACGCCACTGGTAAAATATATTGTCATTCTTACTGTGTACAACATGATGAATAACTTGGTTTGACATCCTAAATCAAGCAGATTATTAATGTATTGTTTTTTTATTTTGCAATGCATGATACTTGTTGCATTATTACATAAGAATAAAGTTTAAAACATTTGTAATTGCAGGCAGCACATGTATTCTCTGTAAAAATGGAACAAACAAATAGATTTAGTATGAAACATCAAGTGCTTCATTGACACATTATTTCCAGGCTTTCACAGGCCATATAAAATGAGATGAAAATATTCACGTTGTATATATTTAAATTGTATTATTATTATTAATTAATTTGTTTATTGAACAATGTACACAAAAACCAAGGCACTTTCAACAAATCCAAACATCAGGTTGAGCAAATAACATCTTTCACAAAACCTGTGAAGGAAAGAAAACTAAAGCAAATACAAATAGAATATAAAAATAGTAACAATAAATAATAAATAAATTGGCCCTAGTGTTTGAATCGTGTGTGAATGTTGTCTGTCTATCTGTGTTGGCCCTGCGATGAGGTGGCGACTTGTCCAGGGTGTACCCCGCAGGGCCGGCCCGTGGCATAGGCCGTATAGGCAAATGCTAAGGGCGCCGTCCATCAGGGGGCGCCACGACAGTGCCACGAATGTTGGAGGAAAAAAAAAAAAGAAGAAAAAAAAAAGTTGGTACTATTATTTCTAAATACATAAAATAATCCCACGTTAATTAAAATGCAAAGTAAAGCCTATTTAATAGAAATATTATTTGTTACAACATTACGCCCCCCCCCTCCCCCGGCAGGGTGCGCCCCCTCCCTCTCCGTATCATGACTCTTTTTGGACGTCACCACATAAAAAAATCAACACAAGATGTCAAAACGGCCAAAACTGTCAGGTGCCCAGGGAAGAAAAAAGAGAAAAGAAGAGGAGAAACGAGAAAAAGACAGAGGTAGCAGGTAGGTAACGTTAGCCTACATGAAATTATTTGTCTGTTACAGAATGTGATAGTAACCTGGCTTTTTAGCATTAAGCTAATGTTACATGATTCGGCAATTGCTAATCAATAAATAGCTAGTTCTGTTTTAACGTCGGGTTAATATTGTGGAAAGGGGCTAAATTGTTATGGAAAATAATAATGTAACATTAGGTAATTACAGTATTCCCTGGTGTACAGTAATTTGTAAGTCATTCTAGTTAATGCAATATTAAAAAGCACAAACAGAGAACTCTGTAGGATCCCCTTTTTTTGTAATATAGTTGTTAAAGTCATACTGGTTTGATATCTTGTTTTGTGCAGTGCCTTATTTATATTGTATTTTTAATTTATTTTATGCAACTTGTTGACACGTTTTATTTTGTGTTTACGTATGTAAAAAATATTGTATTTCATATATTCATTTTTTATTTTTTGTATTCATTTATTCATCCATATTTTTTTAAATCTTGTTAACTATTCTGATTGTTAATTTGCTTTCTTTAAGTAAAAAAAAAAAGGTCAAAGACAAAGCTATTGGGTTTCTTGTGAGTATATACACTTCACTGCCGATGTGGGGGGGCGCCACCTAAAATCTTGCCTAGGGCGCCAGATTGGTTAGGGCCGGGCCTGGCACCCCGCCTTCAGCCCGAATGCAGCTGAGATAGGCTCCAGCACCCCCGGCCACCCCAAAAAAAGGACAAGCGGTAGAAAATGGATGGATGGAATAATTAAAAAAAATAGGATAGGATACACAATTCAAACAGACAAAAAAGTCTAATCTAAATCACTTAAGATTTCTGCAATAAAGAAATAATTTAAGGGCTTTTGTATTTCTAATCAGTTTCCAAGATTTAATTGATCATTTTAAATTATCAAGCCAATTAGAAAATATAGGTTTTACTTTCATAAATCCACATTTATGTAGAACATTTTTTGCTTGGAGCATAATAATGTTGACAAACATTTCTAAGTTACAATTTTCACGTTATATTGCAATAATAGCTACAGTCAAATGATTTTGTAAAACATACCTGTTATTACTAAAACTGTCAATTATTTCTTTAAATTAATGCGAAATTTAAGACACATTTAGTATGCAGTACTTTAAATATCATTTTTTGGAATAGGTTTAAAATCAGATGAGATATAATTCACATTTACATTGAAACATTTTTATCAAGCGGTGCCTTTCCTAAAAACACTAATTCCCATGAACCTTTGCGGTTTCCACATGACGTGTTTCCGCATCTGCGCAGTAGAGTAGAAGACGTCGAGGCGACACACAAGCATGGCGGAGAAAAGCTCCGAGTCGAACACCGACAATAAACATCAAGATTCGATTAGCGACCCCGACAACAATGACGACCACGCATGTGAAAGTCAAGAGGCGGTAAAGACCTTCAAGGATTTGGTAAGTTTACTTAAAAAAAACACACATTTTGCTGTCGGCGCCAAATACAACAACGAGTAGGAGCTAATATAAAATATGTCAACATTGTTTCTTCCTCACTTTACAAAATGTGAACAGTTCAGTTGTGTCTAAATGTGTCTTTACGCTAATAGGGAGTCACCGAGGTGCTCTGTGAGGCTTGTGATCAACTGGGATGGAAGACTCCCACAAAGATCCAAGTGGAAGCTATTCCAGTGGCCCTCCAAGGTAACATACTCTCTTAAACACTCAATTCTATTCCAACTATTCCAGTGGCCCTCCAAGGTAACATCCTCTCATAAACACTCAATTCTATTCCAACTATTCCAGTGGCCCTCCAAGGTAACATACTCTCATAAACACTCAATTCTATTCCAACTATTCCAGTGGCCTTGCAAGGTAACATACTCTCTTAAACACTCAATTCTATTCCAACTATTCCAGTGGCCCTCCAAGGTAACATCCTCTCATAAACACTCAATTCTATTCCAACTATTCCAGTGGCCCTCCAAGGTAACATCCTCTCATAAACACTCAATTCTATTCCAACTATTCCAGTGGCCCTCCAAGGTAACATCCTCTCATAAACACTCAATTCTATTCCAACTATTCCAGTGGCCCTCCAAGGTAACATCCTCTCATAAACACTCAATTCTATTCCAACTATTCCAGTGGCCCTCCAAGGTAACATCCTCTCATAAACACTCAATTCTATTCCAACTATTCCAGTGGCCCTCCAAGGTAACATCCTCTCTTAAACACTCAATTATATTCCAACTATTCCAGTGGCCCTCCAAGGTAACATACTCTCTTAAACACTCAATTCTATTCCAACTATTCCAGTGGCCCTCCAAGGTAACATCCTCTCATAAACACTCAATTCTATTCCAACTATTCCAGTGGCCCTCCAAGGTAACATCCTCTCATAAACACTCAATTCTATTCCAACTATTCCAGTGGCCCTCCAAGGTAACATCCTCTCATAAACACTCAATTCTATTCCAACTATTCCAGTGGCCCTCCAAGGTAACATCCTCTCATAAACACTCAATTCTATTCCAACTATTCCAGTGGCCCTCCAAGGTAACATCCTCTCATAAACACTCAATTCTATTCCAACTATTCCAGTGGCCCTCCAAGGTAACATCCTCTCTTAAACACTCAATTATATTCCAACTATTCCAGTGGCCCTCCAAGGTAACATACTCTCTTAAACACTCAATTATATTCCAACTATTCCAGTGGCCCTCCAAGGTAACATCCTCTCATAAACACTCAATTATATTCCAACTATTCCAGTGGCCCTCCAAGGTAACATCCTCTCATAAACACTCAATTATATTCCAACTATTCCAGTGGCCCTCCAAGGTAACATCCTCTCTTAAACACTCAATTATATTCCAACTATTCCAGTGGCCCTCCAAGGTAACATACTCTCTTAAACACTCAATTATATTCCAACTATTCCAGTGGCCCTCCAAGGTAACATACTCTCTTAAACACTCAATTCTATTCCAACTATTCCAGTGGCCCTCCAAGGTAACATCCTCTCTTAAACACTCAATTCTATTCCAACTATTCCAGTGGCCCTCCAAGGTAACATACTCTCTTAAACACTCAATTCTATTCCAACTATTCCAGTGGCCCTCCAAGGTAACATCCTCTCATAAACACTCAATTCTATTCCAACTATTCCAGTGGCCCTCCAAGGTAACATCCTCTCATAAACACTCAATTCTATTCCAACTATTCCAGTGGCCCTCCAAGGTAACATACTCTCTTAAACACTCAATTCTATTCCAACTATTCCAGTGGCCCTCCAAGGTAACATACTCTCTTAAACACTCAATTCTATTCCAACTATTCCAGTGGCCCTCTAAGATAACATCCTCTCATAAACACTCAATTCTATTCCAACTATTCCAGTGGCCCTCCAAGGTAACATCCTCTCATAAACACTCAATTCTATTCCAACTATTCCAGTGGCCCTCCAAGGTAACATCCTCTCATAAACACTCAATTCTATTCCAACTATTCCAGTGGCCCTCCAAGGTAACATCCTCTCATAAACACTCAATTCTATTCCAACTATTCCAGTGGCCCTCCAAGGTAACATCCTCTCATAAACACTCAATTCTATTCCAACTATTCCAGTGGCCCTCCAAGGTAACATCCTCTCTTAAACACTCAATTATATTCCAACTATTCCAGTGGCCCTCCAAGGTAACATACTCTCTTAAACACTCAATTATATTCCAACTATTCCAGTGGCCCTCCAAGGTAACATCCTCTCATAAACACTCAATTATATTCCAACTATTCCAGTGGCCCTCCAAGGTAACATCCTCTCATAAACACTCAATTATATTCCAACTATTCCAGTGGCCCTCCAAGGTAACATCCTCTCTTAAACACTCAATTATATTCCAACTATTCCAGTGGCCCTCCAAGGTAACATACTCTCTTAAACACTCAATTATATTCCAACTATTCCAGTGGCCCTCCAAGGTAACATACTCTCTTAAACACTCAATTCTATTCCAACTATTCCAGTGGCCCTCCAAGGTAACATCCTCTCTTAAACACTCAATTCTATTCCAACTATTCCAGTGGCCCTCCAAGGTAACATACTCTCTTAAACACTCAATTCTATTCCAACTATTCCAGTGGCCCTCCAAGGTAACATCCTCTCATAAACACTCAATTCTATTCCAACTATTCCAGTGGCCCTCCAAGGTAACATCCTCTCATAAACACTCAATTCTATTCCAACTATTCCAGTGGCCCTCCAAGGTAACATACTCTCTTAAACACTCAATTCTATTCCAACTATTCCAGTGGCCCTCCAAGGTAACATACTCTCTTAAACACTCAATTCTATTCCAACTATTCCAGTGGCCCTCTAAGGTAACATCCTCTCATAAACACTCAATTCTATTCCAACTATTCCAGTGGCCCTCCAAGGTAACATACTCTCTTAAACACTCAATTCTATTCCAACTATTCCAGTGGCCCTCCAAGGTAACATCCTCTCTTAAACACTCAATTCTATTCCAACTATTCCAGTGGCCCTCCAAGGTAACATCCTCTCTTAAACACTCAATTATATTCCAACTATTCCAGTGGCCTCGCAAGGTAACATCCTCTCATAAACACTCAATTCTATTCCAACTATTCCAGTGGCCTTGCAAGGTAACATCCTCTCATAAACACTCAATTCTATTCCAACTATTCCAGTGGCCTTGCAAGGTAACATCCTCTCATAAACACGCAATTCTATTCCAACTATTCCAGTGGCCTTGGAAGGTAACATCCTCTCTTAAACACTCAATTCTATTCCAACTATTCCAGTGGCCTTGCAAGGTAACATCCTCTCATAAACACTCAATTCTATTCCAACTATTCCAGTGGCCTTGCAAGGTAACATCCTCTCATAAACACTCAATTCTATTCCAACTATTCCAGTGGCCCTCCAAGGTAACATCCTCTCTTAAACACTCAATTCTATTCCAACTATTCCAGTGGCCCTCCAAGGTAACATCCTCTCATAAACACTCAATTCTATTCCAACTATTCCAGTGGCCTTGCAAGGTAACATCCTCTCATAAACACTCAATTATATTCCAATCATGGGAATATTCATTCCATCCATTTTCTGTGTGTGTGTGTCGACAGCTCTTCCTCCCAAGGAAGTCAAAGTCTGCTGTCCACTCCCAAGTTCTTTTAATGGCAAATAGGCTGATGTTAAATTGACCACCAAAAGCAGTAGTTGGTATTTCGTTGTTTATTGTCAAAGCTTTGGCAATAATGAGACCAATCCAGCACCCAAGCGTTCCCTAGCCCGGTCCAGATCGGTCTAGCTCGGTCTCCCCTGTGCTCGTTATCTCAGGAATGTTATGGCAGTCTCAACAGCGCTCTGCCTGTCTACTCAAGGACACTCGAATCCAAGCACTTTGTACCACACGAGACATTAGCTGATGTAAATATGACTATAGGAGTTTTTAGAAAGAAGTAACACTTAAATATGGATATATGGAAAATATCTCGTTCCATCACTCCCCCTTTAAGATCTTCAAAAAAACAGCACCTACTTTAATGTGGGGCGTGCTTTAGAAGTGTTTAACTAGTAGTAAAAGATCTTATAAGAAGATCTTAAAGGGGGAGTGATGGAAAATATCTCGTTCCATCACTCCCCCTTTAAGATCTTCTTATAAGATCTTTTACTACTAGTTAAACACTTCTAAAGCACGCCCCACATTAAAGTAGGTGCTGTTTTTTTTCTTTGAGCAAGCTAGCAATAAAACAACAGCTTATTTACATGGGAGATAGATGGAGGGAGTCCACGTCAATGTCGTCATGGTCAGGGAAGTAAACCAACAATTCTCGAAAGTCTTAAAGTTACCACTTTGCTAGACCCCCTTTAGTGACACTTAGCCCAAGGGGCGATAAAGCAACCGCATGAGGCTATGATGGCCAAAAAAAATAAATAAATAAAAAAAATAAAAAAAACTCCGAATGGAGACCAAGACAGACTTAAGTAGGTCAGTCCACCTGCCTAATGTGTCCCTAGACAGGGCCTGGAGGCCCTTTAAGGCCCTCTGAACTGAGCCATCGGGGGTAGTGTTGTTAGGAATGAAGGTACAGCATTGGTCACCAAACATTGCACACACTCCTTCTTCCTTGGCTAGGATGCGGTCAAGGGCTATGCGGAACAGGAAAGGTTGTGTGAGAAAAGGGGGAGTTAGAGTGGCAGCTGAGACAGGAGTTACAAGGGGAGTTAATTTGGTACCCACTAGAGTGAGTGGGGTCACCAGTCTAACCATAGCACAAAACCCCACGGATAACTTTGGAATTCTAATGTACAATCTGTGCTTCCCACAACACCAGAATAAGTCAGCTCGTGCCTAAGGGCCTATCCTAGAGCCATCTATCAGTGTGGTGCACCAGTAATGGTTGATGTCACCCAATTTGTTGGGGGACGGAGAGGGTCCTGTAATTTGAAAACGCGTGTAATTCAGCTTTTGGGTCACAAAGGGAAGAAGTCGGGTGGTATTGTCAACAGAAGGGTACATATGTCAGTCAACTTAAAAGGGGCGGGGTAAGTGTGGGAAAAGGGACGTCCAGCGGAAGAAGCAACACAGTCACCCACGTTTTGGCATCCACCTGAGCCACAGGTTGTCTGCACCCGCTCCTAAGGTCAAAGGTCAAAGTTACCAGGCCTTCGGTGGTGATGTCATTAGCACGCACGGATGTGAGCCTTTGAAACACCACCGAGGTGGGGTGGTACTTTAGGTGCTACAGAGGGTGTAGAGGTAGTTAACGCCCTCTCAAGGACATTAATTTTAATAATTCCTTTAGCGTCTGTATCAGTCAGGTCAAGCCCCAAAACAACATAAAAGGGAAGATGGGCACAACTTACCAGAGTATGTTGTCTGCATCCGACACCAATGGTTCAGGGTTGAGTCGTAACAAATATAGAGGTTATTACCACGGTAATAGCTATTGTGTCCCCCGTAATTAGTCACACTGCACAGGTCAAAAAATAAGTCTTGCTATCCCCTTTGACCCAGTCTATTTAAAGTCCGCTGTATGTTCTTAGACACTTGTCAGTCACTGTCGTCAGGAAGGATGAACTGAGACACAAAGACAGTAGAACACGCCCAAGGGATAAACGGGGATAAACATCAAACTTTTCACTTAATGTAACGACACAGATAGTTATGCTGCAAACAAGCAAGAAAAACTAAGAAACACTTAGCATACTGGATTGGTCTCACACAAGGATATACAATATAGAAGTTGAAAAGAGTAATGTAGGTAGAAAATCTCTCTCGTCTCCTGGGCTGAGGGGCAGATGTTGTGGCGATGTCAGCAATGACATCCCCTGGTGATCTGTCCGGCTCTTCAGCTGTAGTGCAGAGGGAGAGGTGGTACCAGGTGTCCCCTCCACCAGCCAGTCGAAGGGCGTGGGACGTCCGTTCCACGACCTTGAAGGGACCAGTCCACCTGAGCTCCGTCCACTTGCGTTTGATGACCTTGATCTTGACCCTCTCAGCGGGCGGAAGGGAATCTGTACAGAAGAACTGGCACACAAATTCTGCAATTTTTTGTGTAAAATACCATTTTGGTTTTACGCTGAGTCCTCCTTCCATGGGGGGCTGCTGGCCCTGTGAATGGCTGACCTGTATGCAGCTCATAGGGTGAAAAACTCAAAGGGCGGTAAAACAGTTTTATTCACGGACCTTCGAATGATCATTAACGCTAATTGCAACATGTCAATCCAATTAAATTTGGTCTGTGCACAGATTTTAGCCAATTAGTTTTTAATGTTCTGGTCCATCCTTTCAACCTTGCCTTGGGACTCAGGATGGTACCCCAAACCTGTGTTCTAGTCCGAAAGCCTTTTCGACCAAGGCTAAGTGAGTATTTTTTTAAATGGTTGCCGTTGTCTGACCTAATCTTTTTGGGGAAACCATGTCGGGGTACTAGGTCATTCACAAGTCATTTAATTACTGATATTGCATCCTCTTTTGAGGTTGTTGTTGCTTCCGGCCAACCACTGTGATTGTCAACACAAGTCAGTACGTACCTTTTCCCTTGTACCGTATTGATCATATCAGTGAAATCAAAGACTATACATGGTTCACCCTCACCTCCTCCATTTTCTAAATTTGATCTATTAAACTACTATCGATGTGTAAAATCGTTATTTTCAAATTAAAATTAGTTATAACTTCTTACCCACGGTAAAAACGTTAAAACTATGGAATGTGTCAGAGACGGATGATTGACGATTTTGTTCCAAGGAGTCTGTATCCACCCTCACTCACCCCCTTCTGTTTCTGAAAAAAGGACTGTGTTAGTCATACTATCACTTTCAGAAACATCTAAGAAAAAGGTCAGCTAATAGTCAAGTAGCGGAGGACAGGTCATGTTTGAGGTCAATGAAGGTCTCTTTAGCCTCTATGGTCCACTGGGGGGTGGTGTTAGGGTAGGGGACCCCTTAGCGATATCACAAATAACTCAAACTCAACTAAACCCTAACTTTTATGTAACTTATTCAATATGGTGAAAGTAACAAAATATGCTTATATTTA
Source organism: Entelurus aequoreus (assembly GCF_033978785.1). Lineage (NCBI taxonomy): Eukaryota > Metazoa > Chordata > Actinopteri > Syngnathiformes > Syngnathidae > Entelurus > Entelurus aequoreus. The sequence continues at coordinate 41,178,385 of NC_084755.1, read as the reverse complement.
TATTGTCACCAATACTAGAAAAATACTACCCTTATGGCGGATGCTTTAGCAATAGTATTTTGAAATTTTACCACACCTGGTGGCCCCAATAATTCATTAAGTCAAGCTCATGTTGTAGAAAGTTGAATGATGCAGACACGTTTGTTACTGAATACTTTCTATCAGACTTCTGTCTTGACGACTATGTGTATGTAATGAGCAAGTATAATTATTTGATATGCTTAAATGTGTAATGTGTCGTTTTAGCTCAGCTGTTGTGTAGCTGCTAGCTCCTCGTAGCCTACAGGTGTCTAAAGTGCAGCCCATAGTTATGTGTTTAACATAACCATGGGCTAAACCTAAACAATTGAAAATGTGGTATTTGGGTGTCGGTGTAATGTTTGGCAGCTACGCCGTGTCTTATCATTGTACCTAAGTTCTTTGGTTTTGTAGGCGAGACAGAGAGCAAGGGAACAATGTGGGACACAATTGTGTCCATCTTATACCATGCTAGCTGTTGCAAAGATAGGTCAACATGAGCAGCCACACCTTGAGTTCCAACATATATAAATAATCATAACATATGGCGAGTCGGGTGGCAGAACACACGGAAGCATCTCAGTCAGTCAGGGTTTTCACCGTTAGAGCCATTCCTGTTGTTTCAGGCGGTGGTATGCTTGGTAGTGGTGTCGCAGCTGGGTGGTTCAGCCGTCAGGTAACACCAGGAATGTTCCTTCTTTGCGATTTGAATGTCAGGGTACAGTCTGTAAAGGAGGTCCAGCAATCTGAACCGGAAGTGGTTTGGTGACAGTTAACCTTCTTGTGACCCCAGCGAAGCCTTCGACCTTTAAAGAGGAAGCACACAGTTTTTTTGGTACCTCTGCATTCAGAATCGAATGGGTGGCTGATAAAATTGTCCGTTGACACTCATGTCCAGCAGGGGTCCTGTCTGTACTTCCTGCTGCGGCTCCTGATGTGGGCGTCCTCTTACACGCCTTCGTGTTCGTTTGTTGGCACGACGGAACCTTTCCTGTTCGGAAATGTTCGGACAGTCACTACTCCACTGACCAGGCTGGTCACAGCCGAAACAGTGTCTACCCCAGACTGGCTTTGAAGCATCGTGTTGTCCACCACCCGAGTCCAACCGCACGTCTGTTGAGGATTCTTTCCTCCACCTGTTGGAACTCAAAAGCAAGGTCACCCACTGCTGAATATACCCTAGCTGATCTTTGACCTTTTGGTTCTTTTAACCTTTTATCTTCAGCGATCTGTAATTTAAGTAGTCGTTTCCTTGTTACTCTGTCATTAGCCCTATTTTGCATCTAATTATTCCTATTGATTTCTTCCCATTTCACTCAAACAACTAAACAAACAAATAAACAAACTTGCAGCTAACCACAATCAACAGCATACCATTTACGAATACCTTCATTTGTCACTTTCTCATCTTTCTTTCACTTTCGTTTTCCTTTACAAACAACCTCCTGTTCCCTAACTCTTCCTTACACTTCACACAATGTTTCTATTTTCTGTTGTCCTAGAAACCATTCACGTAACGTAAGGTTATAAACATCCTTTTCCCCTATTGTTAATGTCATTTGTCAAAAATGTCTGCCGTAGGAAAATGGACAGACGTGTAGAAGGGGTTAATTTTCGGAGGCAAGATCAATCTTAGAGGGGGCGTGTTAATACCTCCTTCTCTTGTCACTGGAGTAGGGGGCGGTGTCAGTCAAAGTCTGGGCGGGTCGTTTGAATTGTCTTGCGCATGCGCGGCAGACAAAAAACCAATCAGTTCATTCTGTCATTAATCATCGTTTCTTTTGCTGCATTTCGTTTTTCCACGTAATCCCCGTTTACTTTTATCATACACCAAACTCTTAAATTCTCTCCCTGAGTGTTCCATTTTCACCAGCGCACACACACACACACACACACACACACGAGCGCGCGTAAGCACTCCCACTCACACACTCACACTCAGCAGCACACTCTCTGCGTTTCACTTTACCATAAAACTTCCAGTTACTTTTTTTTAATTTATTTTTTATTTTATTTTACCAGACGTTTGAGTTCACGACTTTTCGAGTATTGTAAACTCCCTCTTAACCCTTTCAAGGAACGTTCTCCTTTTTTTTTCTCCTTTTTTTTTTTTTTTTTTTTTTACCTGCTAGTTCCATTGTCGACAACCGTCCATTCAATTGATCATTGAACGGTAGCCAATCATCACATTTTGCCCCGCCGCCATCACATTTCTGTTTGTCACACTCCAAGGCCATTGTGTCTATATTTTCTTAATTCTAGTGCCCTCAACGCAAAGGGATCTCCCAACCCGGTTCCTTAGTTTTAGTGTCTTATCACACTGGGATCTATCAACCCGCTTCTTTAGTTTTAGTGTCTTATCACACTGGGATCTATCAACCCGCTTCTTTAGTTTTAGTGTCTTATCACACTGGGATCTATCAACCCGCTTCCTTAGTTTTAGTGTCTTATCACACTGGGATCTATCAACCCGCTTCTTTAGTTTTAGTGTCTTATCACACTGGGATCTATCAACCCGCTTCCTTAGTTTTAGTGTCTTATCACACTGGGATCTATCAACCCGCTTCTTTAGTTTTAGTGTCTTATCACACTGGGATCTATCAACCCGCTTCCTTAGTTTTAGTGTCTTATCACACTGGGATCTATCAACCCGCTTCCTTAGTTTTAGTGTCTTATCACACTGGGATCTATCAACCCGCTTCCTTAGTTTTAGTGTCTTATCACACTGGGATCTATCAACCCGCTTGCTCTTTTAGGCGGCGACCAACTACCCAGGGTGAGCCACACCCAACTATTAGTTCACTCGTCAATGAAACTGCCCGTCACGGTAATCGAGACACAATGCCGTGAGTTGACCACTTATTTACAATTTAAATGCAATGGCAGGCTCGGCAAAAATGCAATCAATCTATCGAAATCACAACTCTGCGTCTGGGGTACAATATAGTGTTTGACTTACAGACTTCAGGACAGACTCCTAACGCAGATTTTATCTAAAAAGAAAGGTTCTGCTCACCTTGAATTGGCCAATTGAGTCTGTCCAGAAGATTGCAAGAAGTCATCGATCAACAGCGTGCCATCTCGGACGAAGCCCCCAAATTGTTGCGTCGACAGCTCTTCCTCCCAAGGAAGTCAAAGTCTGCTGTCCACTCCCAAGTTCTTTTAATGGCAAATAGGCTGATGTTAAATTGACCACCAAAAGCAGTAGTTGGTATTTCGTTGTTTATTGTCAAAGCTTTGGCAATAATGAGACCAATCCAGCACCCAAGCGTTCCCTAGCCCGGTCCAGATCGGTCTAGCTCGGTCTCCCCTGTGCTCGTTATCTCAGGAATGTTATGGCAGTCTCAACAGCGCTCTGCCTGTCTACTCAAGGACACTCGAATCCAAGCACTTTGTACCACACGAGACATTAGCTGATGTAAATATGACTATAGGAGTTTTTAGAAAGAAGTAACACTTAAATATGGATATATGGAAAATATCTCGTTCCATCAGTGTGTGTGTGTGTGTGTGTGTGTGTGTGTGTGTGTGTGTGTGTGTGTGTGTGTGTGTGTGTGTGTGTGTGTGTGTGTGTGTGTGTGTGTGTGTGTGTGTGTGTGTGTGTGTGTGTGTGTGTGTGTGTGTGTGTGTGTGTGTGTGTGTGTGTGTGTGTGTGTGTGCGTGTGTGTGTATATATATATATGTTTATATATATATATATGTATTTATGTGTGTGTATATAGTGTGAATATATGTGTGAACATGTTTATATATATATATGTATTTATGTGTGTGTATATAGTGTGAATATATGTGTGAACATGTTTATATATATATATGTATTTATGTGTGTGTTTATATGTGTATATACTGTGAATATATGTGTGAACATGTATATATATTTATATATGTGTGTGTGTACATATATATATATATGTATTTATGTGTGTGTTTATATGTGTATATACTGTGAATATATGTGTGAACATGTATATATATTTATATATGTGTGTGTGTGTACATATATATATATATATATATATATATATATATATATATATATATATATATATATATATATATATATATATATATATATATATATATATATATATATAACACACATACAGTGGGGCAAAAAAGTATTTAGTCAGCCACCCATTGATTGTCAATGGGTGGATGACTAAATACTTTTTTGCCCCACTGTATGTGTACATGTTGTGTTCATATAATGGATACATCATAAATATAATTTGTTAAGAGTGTGAAAGTTCGACTCCTACCTTGTTTACTTCCGTGACGACCTCCTTAAAGTTTTGTAATCAAACAGAAACATCAAGCAGCTAAAATGCGCCAAACATGGATAAGTGTGGAGAGTGTTTTGCATTTTTCCCATCATGCTTTGCAATGGATTTGAATGGGAGTAATTTTGAATTTTTTTATGGGGCATGGACATTGTTTATAATATCCACAAAGTTCAGTGAGCAGGTTGTGTCATGTGTGACCATGTCCGTTGACTTTTCGTGTTGGTTGGATTTTAGTTTTTTACTTGCACCATGACTAGGTAAGGTTGTTTGCATTGGGTCACATAAGTACACGCCGCACATAAATCAATTCAGAGCGTAATTAAAGGTAATTGACCCGAATTACTTGCATTGTCCACTTAATGGAAACACAATTGCAGTAACAATGGCTGGCTGTTGAAATTAATTAGATTCGTAATTTAACTCATGACGTTTCGCAGGCCAAATAGAAGTTGTCGGCGGGCCGTAGTTTGGACATCCCTGATTTAAATGCTGTGTATTTAGCATAATATTATATTAAAGGCCTACTGAAAGCCACTACTAGCGACCACGCAGTCTGATAGTTTATATATCAATGATGAAATCTTAACATTGCAACACATGCCAATACGGTCGGGTTAGCTTACTAAAGTGCAATTTTAAATTTTGCGCGAAATATCCTGCTGAAAACGTCTCGGTATGATGACGCCTGCGCGTGACGTCACGGGTTGTAGAGGACATTTTGGGACCGCATTGTGGCCAGCTATTAAGTCGTCTGTTTTCATCGCAAAATTCCACAGTATTCTGGACATCTGTGTTGGTGAACCTTTTGCAATTTGTTCAATGAACAATGGAGACACTAAAGAAGAAAGCTGTAGGTGGGAAGCGGTGTATTAGCGGCCGGCTGCAGCAACACAAACGCAGCCGATGTTTCATTGTTTACATTCTTGAAAGATGACAGTCGAGCTTTACCATTGGCCTGTGGAGATGGGACAACAGAGACTCTTACCAGGAGGACTTTGAGTTGGATACGCAGACGCGGTACCGTGAGTATGCAGCTGCGGCTTCCAAACATTTGATCGCTTGCCCGTACGTGCGTGCCGCTATGTGCATGTCACGTACGTAACTTTGGGGAAATATATGTGCTGTATGAACTTTGCGGAGGTCAACGGTACTTTGGGCTGTGGGATTGAGTGTGTTGTGCGGGTGTTTGATTTGTATTGGTGGGTTATATGGACGGGAGGGGGGAGGTGTTTGTTATGCGGGATTAATTTGTGGCATATTAAATATAAGCCTGGTTGTGTTGTGGCTAATAGAGTATATAAATGTCTTGTGTTTATTTACTGTTGTAGTCATTCCCAGCTGTATATCAGGTCCCACCCGCCTCTCACAGCATCTTCCCTATCTGAATCGCTTCCACTGCCCTCTAATCCTTCACTCTCCCTTTCCTCATCCACAAATCTTTCATCCTCGCTCAAATTAATGGGGAAATCGTCGCCTTCTCGGTCCGAATCGCTCTCGCTGCTGGTGGCCATGATTGTAAACAATGTGCAGATGTGAGGAGCTCCACAACCTGTGACGTCACGCTACTTCCGCTACAGGCAAGGCTTTTTTATCAGCGACAAAAACTTCATCGTCGATTTTCTCTATTAAATCCTTTCAGCAAAAATATGGCAATATCGCGAAATGATCAAGTATGACACATAGAATGGACCTGCTATCCCCGTTTGAATAAGAAAATCGCATTTCAGTAGGCCTTTAATATAGCATGTGTACAACCTTCTTCTAGTATTCATATTTATCTTCTTGCCGTGAAGGAAAGGATGTTATCGGCCTGGCAGAGACCGGATCAGGAAAGACGGCTGCCTTTGCTCTGCCCATCCTCCAGTCACTGCTGGCGTCACCGCAAAGGCTCCACACCCTGGTCCTCACCCCCACCAGAGAGCTGGCCTTCCAGATCGCCGAGCAGTTTGAGGCCCTGGGTTCCAGCATCGGTGTCAAGTGTGGTACGTAGTCTGGAAAGACCAGGATGTTCACAGTGATGCAAGAGTATTCCGTGCCTGGTTACCACCTGTCCCATGTTTTCTGCAGCTGTCGTAGTTGGAGGAATTGACATGATGTCCCAATCTTTGGTGCTGGCCAAAAAACCCCACATTGTCATCGGTAAGGCCAGAGGAACCAGTATTCCCATTCATGTCAAGTCAAACGGTACAATATTTCCATACCTTTGTTCCTCGTGACGCCAAACCACTTGCAGACTCAACATATCTCAAACACTATAGAAAGTAGAGTTGTCCCAATACCAATATTTTGGTACCGGTACCAAAATGTATTTCGATACTACTTGATACTTTTCTAAACAAAGGGCACCACAAAAAATGTCATTATTGTCTTTATTTGAACAAAAAAATGTTAGTGTACATGAAACATATGTTTATTATTGTAATTTAGTCCCTAAATAAAATGTTGAACATACTAGACAACTTGTCTTTTAGTAGTAAGTAAACAAACAAAGACTCCTAATTAGTCTGCAGTAACATATTGTGTCATTTATACACCTATTATTTTGTACACATTATGAGGGACAAACTGTAAAAATTGATTATTAATCCACTAGTTCATTTACTGTTAATATCTGCTTATTTTCTCTTTCAACACGTTCTATCTACACTTCTGTTAAAATGTAATAATCACTTATTCTTCTCTTCTTTGATACTTGACATTAGTTTTGGATGATACCACACATTTAGGTATGGATCCGATACCAAGTAGTTACAGGATCATACATTGGTCATATTCAAAGTCCTCATGTGTCCAGGGACATATTTACTGACTTTATAAACATAATATGAATTTTAAAAAAATGAAAAAAATATAAAAAAATATTGTTATCATAGAAGTATCGACTAGATACGCTCTTGTACTTGGTATCATTACAGTGGATGTCAGGTGTAGATCCACCCATGGCATTTGTTTACATTGTGACGCCGGTGAGCTATTGTATCCTCCTACGGTGTGTAGTGAAGCATGTTTAGCTGTTCTTTGTCCTCCAGTGATAATGATACTTGTAAGAAACTTACTTTATTTGTTGCTGTGAAGGCCAGGATTAGTGATTTAGAAGTAGCTAAAACACTGTGGATGGATGTTAGCCGCTAACTAGCTAGCCATGTGTTAAAGCAGCTCTTCCTGAGGGTGTTTCAGTGTTACAACTTCACCTTTATCTTGACTTTTGCGTCCATTCTCCCTTTTCTGTCTACACACTGTGTCTGCTTGTAAGTACTCTGTGTGTGTGCGCTGCCCAACATGCTCCTCTGCTCGTAAAACCAGCAATGTCACCACGCGTCTTTATGCCCATTGAGAAGCGGTACTTTTCACACAGAGTATAGTACCGTTTTTGATTCATTAGTACCGTGATACTATACTAGTACCGGTATACCGTACAACCCTAGTTACTTTACAGTACTTCAACATCAAACTGCACTTGAATATATTTTCATTCAATGTAAGATACAGAATTTGACTTTTAAAAAGTGGACGTTGGTTGAAAAGAAAAAATGAGGGTGACTACGGTGCCTTTGACAAAATCCAAAAACCGGACTTTTCCTATTTTATTCACTCGTTCTTCGCCCTCTGCAGCACTCATTTTGTATTTATTTCGCTCTGTACAGAGACATCAACAGCGAGATGGTGCAACCAGAAGTGATGGTTGATAGTGTTACGCCATTGGCTGTTTAGCGTGTCCCTCCCATTTAACCACCACTTCCTGTTTGGTTAATTAACTAGACCAAGTAGGCATGCAACCAAGATTATTTTCCACCAAAAACGTGTATTTATCCACTGTTTTATCAAATGCATTTCATATTGATATTGATTACATGTCTATCGCAAAATATATTGTTTAGTTGTCTAGTATGCTCACTATTTTATTTAAGGACTAAATTACAATAATAAACATATGTTTCATGTACACTAAGACTTTTTGTTCAAATAAAGACAATAGTAACATTTTTTGTGGTGCCCTTTATTTAGAGAAGTATCTAAATACATTTTGGTACTGGTACCAAAATATTGGTATTGACACAACCCTAATATGTATATGTGTATATATATTAGGGCTGCAACTAACGATTAACTTGATAATCGATTAATCTGTCGATTATTACTTCGATTAATCTATTAATAATCGGATAAAAGAGACACACTACATTTCTATCCTTTCCAGTATTTTATTGAAAAACCCAGCATACTGGCACCATGTTGTGGACATTGGGGGTGCAGCATACACCAATAATAACACAGAAATGTAACTCATCAGAACTGAATCAGATATTGTACACGTTTCTGTTGTGAATAATAAAGGATTCATTTTAGGCTGCCTCTGAATAATAGCATGAAATATTCCAGCACCTTCATAACGTTTAGTTATAAGCGTCACTCAAATCTAAATATATTTATATAGCTTTATCGGCCCGGCTACATTGATCCATTATGAAACCAACCTGAGATATTTCTGTCCGTTACGTTTATTTCCAAATTGGTAACCGTGCGTTTTCTCTCTCAAAACGGAGTCAAATGTGCCGGAGACACATTATCAGCCCTGCGTTGCAACAAAGGCATAACGTTAAAGTTACTTACAAAAAAGCTGAACTCATGAATGCTTGTTGCCACTATGGACTTAAAAAGTTACTTACTGTTAGTTTTTCCCTTCATCCATGGCTGCAACATGTTTCCTTTTCAGGTGCTTCTGAAGCAATGTTGTACTTCCGTGCCATTTTGCAGGAAACGCTCTTCTTTGAAGTCTTTAAAGTGAAGTGTTCCCACACTTTTGACGACTTAGGTCGTACACTTTTCTAAATTGAAGCAATAACCTCAAGATGTTTCTCCACTATACTATCGGTCGTGTTTTCCTGCGCCATTTTTCGAATGTTTCCAGCAAAGGAGACGCCGTCGTCACGTGAGCTGCACACGACCACATCATTGGCTAGCTTACGCCACCTCATGAGACGTACGCTGTTTTGTACTGGTTTTGTACTTATTGTTTCTCAGCTGTTTGTAAATGTTGCAGTTTATAAATAAAGGTTTATAAAACAAAAAAAACAACAAAAAAAGCCTCCGCGCATAGCATAGTTCCAACGAATCGATGACTAAATGAATCGCCAACTATTTTAGTACCGGTAATCGATTTTAATCGATTAGTTGTTGCAGCCCTAATGTATATCATATATATGTATGTATGTGTGTGTGTGTCTGTGTGTATATATACATACATACATACACACACACACACACACACATATATATATATATATACTGTATATGTGTGTGTGTATATATATATTTATATATATATATGCACACGCATATATATATACACATATACAGTATGTGTATATATATATATATAAAATGTGTGTGTGTGTACAGTAGAGGCCAAAATTTAGGACACACCTTCTCCTCATTCAATGTGATTTCTTTATTTTCATGACTATTTACGTTGTAGATTGTCACATCAAAACAACAACATAAACGTGTACAATATCTGATTCAGTTCTGATGAGTTACATTTCTGTGTTATTATTGGTGTATGCTGCACCCCCAATGTCCACAACATGGTGCCAGTATGCTGGTTTTTTTTCAATAAAATACCGGAAAGGATAGAAATGTAGTTTGTCTCTTTTATCCGATTATTAATCGATTAATCGAAGTAATAATCGACAGAGAGTTATGTACTTAACAATGCGTTTTCTTTATTTTCATGACTATTTCCATTGTAGATTGTCACATCAAAACTATGAATGAACACATGTGGAGTTATGTACTTAACAAAAAAAGGTAAAATAACTGAAAACATGTTTTATATTCTAGTTTCTTCAAAATAGCCACCCTTTGCTCTGATTGCTGCTTTGCACACTCTTGGCATTCTCTCCATGAGCTTCAAAAGGTAGTCACCTGCAATGGTTTTCACTTCACAGGTGTCATAGTTTTTATGTGACAATCTACAATGTAAATAGTCATGAAATTAAAGAAAAGTCATTGAAATGAAGTGTGTCCAAACTTTTGCCATGTACTGTGTATATATATAGATATATATACAGTATATAGCAGTAATGATTTTAGCCCACATCAGCCATCCCTGGTGTGAGGCCTCCACATATATATTACATGTCTAATACACAAATATGTTTTCAGCCACACCTGGTCGACTAATAGACCACTTGGAGAACACGCGGGGCTTCTCATTGCGAGCGCTGAAGTTTCTTGTCATGGATGAAGCAGACAGAATCCTTAACATGGACTTTGAGACCGAGGTGAGACGTGAAATGTCTTGAATTGTTTTCAATCCACAAACTATAGATGGAGTATTCATTTTTGAAATGGTCAGGTGGATAAAATCCTGAAAGTGATTCCCAGGGACAGACGCACCTTCTTGTTCTCCGCCACTATGACCAAAAAGGTAATGGAGGTGTTCTGTCGTCCGTTTGTGCCCACACACACACCAACTTGTCGTCCTTGGCTCGTATACAGGTCCAGAAACTAGAGCGGGCGGCGCTTAAAGACCCAGTCAAGTGTGCCGTTTCCACCAAGTACTCCACTGTAGATAAACTGCAGCAGTATTACATCTTCATCCCGTCCAAGTTCAAGGTAGTGGACTCCATTCTGCTTCCACACCTGTGTGCTGTGCTGTGCTGTGACCATGTTTAGTTTAGTTTAGTCTTTATTTGAAGGGACAATGTACAGAAACATTAAGCTCAAAGACAGATATGTTCTGTACCAGATTATAGCTCATTTCCATCTGCAGTCCCTGGCTACCTAAATTAAAGGGATACAAAAATCATGCAATAAAATTATGACAATAAAATCATACACAATTATAAAGAAAAAAGTCATAAAATGCCCTTTCATGGACACATACTTAATATACAATACAAGCACACCTCATTTACATCATCACACAAAGACAATACATGCTTTTGTTCACATCTGTCATCATTTGTAAAAACAAGCATGATTTTAACACACACACCTCACAATTTACAATAAAAATGCTCTCATGGATACATATAATACACATTAGGTTGATGTGTCAAACATAATGCCCATCTTAGTGACCGTGTGAGCAGCTTTGATTGCTCCAAAGCCACTTTTTAACTTCAATTGTGAATGAAGAGTCATCTGTTAGACTTTTCAAGTTTGTTGTGAGGTCGTTCCATTCCTTTATGGCTTTATATGAAAAGGCTGATTGTGCAAAAGAGGTTTTACATCTGGGTATGCTACACTGCCCCCTGGTGGAGGCTCGTGTGTTTCTAGTTGTCACAGCAGATGTAAACTGGACAAAGTGCTTAAGTGGCGCTGGTGCAGTGTTATTTAAGATTCGATGGGCCATTCGTATTGATGCTAATCTTTGAATGTTAGCTAAATTTAACAATCTATATTTTTGGAGAACTAAACAATGATGGTGGTGTTGTGGTTTTCGGTCAAGGATTTTGAGGGGTTGATGTTGTGTGGTGCAGGACTGTTACCTGGTCTCCATCCTCAACGAGCTGGCTGGCAACACCTTCATGATCTTCTGCAGCACCTGCAACAATGCCCAGCGGGTGGCGCTCTTGTTGAGGAATCTTGGCATCACTGCCATCCCTCTCCACGGCCAGATGAGTCAGGTGCAACACTTGCATGCATTTGTAGAGAAAGTCATGTTTATTTCTCTGTGTCTCCATGTTGGCTTCATGCTAATGAATGACTCTATATCACATGTGCATAATTCAACATGTCCGAAGACGCTTACTATGTTTTATCATGCTCTTTACTT
>NC_084755.1:41103798-41158798 GCF_033978785.1 Entelurus aequoreus | reverse complement strand
ATATATATATATATATATATATATATATATATATATATGTATATGTATATATATATATATATGTATATATATATATATATATATATATATATATATATATATATATATATATATATATATATATATATGTGTGTGTGTGTGTATGTGTGTATATATATGTATATGTACGTATATATAGATGTGTGTATATGTTTGTATATATATATGCGTGTGTGTGTGTGTATATATATACATATGTATATACATGTGTGTATATATATGTAATATATATATAAAGTACGTGTATATATATATATGTGTGTGTGACTGTATGTATGTGTATATATATATATATATGGTGTTTATATATATATATGTATGTATGTGTATATATATGTATATATGTTGTGTGTATATATACTGTATGTGTATATATATATACGTACATATATATGTATATATATATACGTAAGTATATATGCATGTACGTACGTATATATATATACATATACATACGTGTATATATATGTATTTATATGTGTATATGTATTTATATATATATGTATGTAAGGTCTATTTATGTTGAAGTTAAATACTCCATTACCCAAAAGGCTTAGCGGTGGAGACAGGAAGAAGAAGAAGTGACAATTGTGTGTTAGTAACAATAAAGATGTGCTCCATGTCACACTTTGCTGTTTCTGCCTCATCTACACAACAAATGACAAGTTGTGATGATATTGTTTGTTGTTATATTTGTGATGATATTGTTTGTTGTTATATTGTTTGTGATGATATTGTTTGTTGTTATATTGTTTCAGTGCTGCTCTCACACAAAAGTCAGGAACTTGTGCACAAAGTTCACTTTTCTCAGGGAGTTGTTGGACTGGCCTGGAAATGTCAACATGTTGGGGGACCACATGTGTGTGTGTGTGTCCCCCCCACTTTGACTACCACTCATTTATTGTGTGAGTGTGTGTGTGTGGGGGGGGGGGGTCCACAGGAGGCGGGGCCTGTGTGGGCGGGGCCTGAGTGTGAAGGCAGCCGCGCGCGCACGTGGAGCGGGAGCTTGCACAGGCACGCGCAGAGCCTAGCCGGACTTGAGTGGACTTACGACACAGGTGAGTTGACTTTCACTAACTAACTTATTCACTTTCACTAACTAACTTATTCACTTGTGACTTGACTTCTTCTAACTTATTCACTTGTCATTCTTCATCGAGCTGCCCGGTGCACTCTGGGTAATACAAGTCTTTCAAATGTTGATGTTGTTTAAATGCGTGGACCCGTGCGTCTTTTTGTCTGCTATAGTCGATATCATCACCGCATTGCTACAAACGTGAGATATCATCACCGCATTTGCTACAAACATGAGATATCATCACCGCATTGGTACAAACGTGAGATATCACCGCATTTGACACAAAGATGAGTTGGTGTTGACGTCGCTGTGCGGAGATGTGCATTACGCACTGTCAGGATGCGTCACGTCACGTCCACGCACCGCGCAAAGATATAGTCTGATACCACCACTTTTTAATGAGTGCACTCATTCCCTTCTTTCTCATTTACAAAATAATACAATTATAAAGTGGACTCGGATTTATGGCCATTTTTAAATAATATAATTATAAAGTGGACTCATGTCCATTTTTGGTCATTTTTAAATAATATAATCATGTAGTCGACTAATATTTATGTCAATTTTTGGTCATTTTTAAATAATATAATTATATAGTGGACTCATGTCCATTTTTGGTCATTTTTAAAGAATATAATTATAAAGTGGACTCATGTCCATTTTTGGTCATTTTTAAATAATATAATTATATAGGGAACTCATGTCCATTTTTAAATAATATAATCATGTAGTGGACTAATATTTATGTCCATTTTTGGTCATTTTTAAATAATATAATTATATAGGGAACTCATGTCCATTTTTAAATAATATAATCATGTAGTGGACTAATATTTATGTCCATTTTTGGTCCTTTTTAAATAATATAATTATAAAGTGGACTCATGTCCATTTTTGGCCATTTTTAAATAATATAATCATGTAGTGGACTAATATTTATGTCCATTTTTGGTCATTTTTAAATAATATAATTATAAAGTGGACTCGTGTCCATTTTTGGCCATTTTTAAATAATATAATCATGTAGTGGACTAATATTTATGTACATTTTTGGTCATTTTAAAATAATATAATTATATAGTGGACTCATGTCCATTTTTGGCCATTTTTAAATAATATAATCATGTAGTGGACTAATATTTATGTACATTTTTGGTCATTTTAAAATAATATAATTACATAGTGGACTCATGTCCATTTTTGGCCATTTTTAAATAATATAATCATGTAGTGGACTAATATTTATGTACATTTTTGGGTCATTTAAAGCAATAATATAATTAGGAAGTGGACTTAGATTTGCGTCCCTTTGTTGGTCTTTTAAAAAATATATAATCGTTGTCCCTTATATTTAAAAATTATATAATCATGGAGTGGACTCATTTTTGAATATAATATATTTATTGGGTGGACTCGTTTTGTCCCTTTTTGGTCATTTTTGAAATATGAAGTGCACCAATTTTTGTCCCTTGTCATTTTTAAAAATGATATATTCATGGAGTGGACTCATTAAGGTTAAATTTTTTGGTAATTTTTAAATAATATAATTATAAAGTGGACTCATATTTTTGTTCCATTTTTAAATAATATAATTACAAAGTGGACTCATGTATGTCCATTTTTGGTCATTTTTAAATAATATAATTATGAAGTGAACTCATATTTATGTCCCTTTTTGGTCACTTAATAAAATAACATAATTATGAAGTGAACTCATATTTATGTCCATTTTTTGGTCATTTTTTAAATAATATAATCATGGAGTTGACTAATTTTTATGTCCATATTTTGTCATTTTTTAAATATAATTATAAAGTTGACTCGTATTTATGTCTGGTTTTTTTCATTTTTTAAATAATATAATTATAAAATGGACTCGTATTTATGTCAATTTTTTTGGTCATTTTTTAAATAATATAATCATGGAGTCGACTCATTTTTATGTCCATATTTTGTAATTTTTTAAATATAATTATAAAATGGACTCGTATTTATGTCCATTTTTTTGGTCATTTTTTAAATAATATAATCATGGAGTCGACTCATTTTTATGTCTATATTTTGTAATTTTTTTAAATATAATTATAAAGTTGACTCGTATTTGTCTGTTTTTTGTCATTTTTTAAATAATATAATTATAAAATGGACTCATATTTATGTCAATTTTTTTGTCATTTTTTAAATAATATAATCATGGAGTGCACTCATTTTTATGTCTCTTTTTGGTATTAAATATATATATATATATATATATATATATATATATATATATATATATATATATATATATATATATATATATATATATATATATATATATATATATATGCAGTGAACTAATTTTTCATGTCCCTTTTTGGTCATTTTTGATATAATCATGGAGTGGACTCATCTTATGTCCCTTTTTTGGTATTTAAAAAAAATATCATCATGGCCTAAACTTATTTTTATGTCACTTTTTGATATTTGTTATAACAATATCATGCAGTGGACTCATTTTATGTCCCTTTTTGGTCTTTTTAAAAATAAAAAAATAGGATGGGGGCTCATTTTTATGTCCTTTTTTGTACATTTTTATATCATCATTACCTGGACTCATTTTCATGTCTCATTTTCTGGTATTTTTTAAATATTGGAGTGCACTCAGTTTTATGTCTCTCTATTTTAAGAAAATCATCATGGTTTTGACTCATTTTTATGTCTCTTTTAGGTCATGTTTCTATAATATCATCATGGCCTAAACTCATTCTTTTGTCCCTTTTTTGGTATTTTAAAAATAAAATGTAGTGAAGTAATATTTATGTCTCTATTTAGCAATATTATTGAACGTCAACGGTTGATTTCATGTTAATATTTCTGACATTTAAATGACAAAGGGCCCCCCGTGCTTGGGCCCCCACTACTTGAAGTGTTGGTGGGTAATAAAAGGAATACCAGAATAAAGGTGTAGTTGTCTCCTCCAGGTGGCCATATTGCTCTCCTAGACCCAAGACAAGATGCCTCATCGAAGCGGTCAGGAGGACCCGGAGCGCTACCTGTTTGTGGACCGCGCCGTGGTCTACAACCCCGCCACGCAGGCCGACTGGACGGCCAAGAAGCTGGTGTGGGTCCCCTCGGAGCGCCACGGCTTCGAGGGGGCCGGCATATGCGAGGAGCGCGGCGAGGAGGTCCTGGTGGAGCTGGCGGAGAACGGCAGGAAGGTGTCGGTCGGCAAGGACGACATCCAGAAGATGAACCCGCCCAAGTTCAGCAAGGTGGAGGACATGGCCGAGCTCACCTGCCTGAACGAGGCCTCGGTGCTGCACAACCTGAAGGACCGATACTACTCCGGACTTATTTACGTGAGTCCGCTTCTCTTACAATACTGAGTAGGAACACCACTAAAAAGGAGTTTTTAGTACGGAGACGTAACGAGTGTGAACGCTCCCACGCTGACCTGAAATGCTGATTGGATGTGGAATGTTTGGAGTTTGCATCCTTTCAATGAACATGTTGAATAAATATGTTTCATTTCAATGAGAATTTTTTAAAAATCATTCAAATTCATCATCCTAGATAACTTGAATGGTTGGTTTTGGAATTTTTGGAATCGGCTAAAAGATGTTGACATAGTAACAGTTTGAATTGAAACGGGTATTTCGGAATTCCTGGAATTTTCCTGGAAATTTGTACGAGGGCAAAAAAATAGGAACATTTGTTGTCCCAACTAAGAGGAATGTTTTGATGGTGGGATGGTCAAAAATGGTTGAAAGATGTGGACTGTGAAAACTTTCCAGGAAGAGGTGAAAATAGCGCTTTGGAAAACCGGGAATTCTTGGAATTCCTGGAATTGTTTTGAACTTGGAAAATGTTAGTTTGATAGTCCAAGGTGAGTGGAGTGTGTGGATGCTGGAATGGTTCCAATCCGGTGAGAAATGTGGGATATGGAGTTGAGTTGATTGTATATTTCTCATTCATTGTCAATGGGGGAGAAAATTCCTGGAATTTTGGGAAAGGGAAAAAAAATGTTTCGCGTTCGATATATGGGAAGAGTAGTGTAGGTGGATGATTGAAAGGTCGGAATGGGGTTAAAAAATGGTGCAACATATGAGAATTTAGGGAATTGTAGAACTATAAAATATGTCCATTTATTTGAATGGGAATTTCCTGGAAATGTTGGGGAAAAAATTTAATAAATACAAATATTGATACCAGATGATCCAAATGTCCTAGGATATGTGAATGGGTTGGTGTTGGGATTTTTGGAATCAGTTGAAAAATGTTGACGTAGTAACAGTTTGAATTGAGTATCGGTATTTCAGAATTTCGGGAAATCCGGGAATTTGTACAGAAAAAAAGAAAATTGGAGCATTTGTTGTCCCAACTAAGAGGAATGTTTTGAAGGTGGGATGGTCAAAAATGGTTGAAAAATGTGGACTGTGAAAACTTTCCAGGAAGAGGTGAAAATAGCGTTTTGGAAAACCGGGAATTCTTGGAATTCCTGGAATTGTTTTGAACTTGGAAAATGTTAGTTTGATAGTCCAAGGTGAGTGGAGTGTGTGGATGCTGGAATGGTTCCAATCCGGTGAGAAATGTGGGATATGGAGTTGATTGTATATTTCTCATTCATTGTCAATGGGGGAGAAAATTCTGGGAATTTTGGGAAAGGGAAAACATGTTTCACGTTCGATATATGGGAAGAGTAGTGTAGGTGGATGATTGAAAGGTCGGAATGGGGTTTAAAATTGGTGCAACATATGAGAATTTAGGGAATTGTAGAACTATAAAATATGTCAATTTATTTGAATGGGAATTTCCTGGAAATTTTGGGAAAAAAATAAAATAAATAAAATTATTGATACGAGCACAAGTGTCCTAGGATATGTGAATGGGTTGGTGTTGGGATTTTTGGAATCCGTTGAAAAATGTTGACGTAGTAACAGTTTGAATGAGTATCGGTATTTCAGAATTTTGGGAAATCCGGGAATTTGAACAGAAAAAAGGAGAATTGGAGCATTTGTTGTCTCAACTAAGAGGAATGTTTTGAAGGTGGGATGGTCAAAAATGTTTGAAAAATGTGGACTGTGAAAACTTTCCAGGAAGAGGTGAAGATAGCGCTTTGGAAAACCGGGAATTCTTGGAATTCCTGGAATTGTTTTGAACTTGGAAAATGTTAGTTTGATAGTCCAGGGTGAGTGGAGTGTGTGGATGCTGGAATGGTTCCAATCCGGTGAGAAATGTGGGATATGGAGTTGATTGTATATTTCTCATTCATTGTCAATGGGGGAGAAAATTCTGGGAATTTTGGGAAAGGGAAAACATGTTTCGCGTTCGATATATGGGAAGAGTAGTGTAGGTGGATGATTAAAAGGTCGGAATCGGGTTTAAAAATGGTGCAACATATGAGAATTTAGGGAATTGTAGAACTATAAAATATGTCCATTTATTTGAATGGGAATTTCCTGGAAATTTTGGGGAAAAAAAAAAAAAAAAAAAATATTGATAGCACAAGTGTCCTAGGATATGTGAATGGGTTGGTGTTGGGATTTTTGGAATCCGTTGAAAAATGTTGACGTAGTAACAGTTTGAATTGAGTATCGGTATTTCAGAATTTCTGGAAATCCGGGAATTTGTACAGAAAAAAGGAAATTTGGAGCATTTTTTGTCCCAACTAAGAGGAATGTTTTGAAGGTGGGATGGTCAAAAATGGTTGAAAAATGTGGACTGTGAAAACTTTCCAGGAAGAGGGGAAAATAGCACTTTGGAAAACCGGGAATTCTTGGAATTCCTGGAATTGTTTTGAACTTGGAAAATGTTAGTTTGATAGTCCAAGGTGAGTGGAGTGTGTGGATGCTGGAATGGTTTGAATCGGATGAGAAATGTGGGATATGGAGTTGAGTTGATTGTATATTTCTCATTCATTGTCAATGGGGGAGAAAATTCCTGGAATTTTGGGAAAGGGAAAACATGTTTCGCGTTCGATATATGGGAAGAGTAGTGTAGGTGGATGATTGAAAGGTCGGAATGGGGTTTAAAAATGGTGCAACATATGAGAATTTAGGGAATTGTAGAACTATAAAATATGTCCATTTATTTGAATGGGAATTTCCTGGAAATTTTGGGGGAAAAATAAAATAAATAAAAATATTGATACGAGCACAAGTGTCCTAGGATATGTGAATGGGTTGGTGTTGGGATTTTTGGAATCCGTTGAAAAATGTTGACGTAGTAACAGTTTGAATTGAGTATCGGTATTTCAGAATTTCGGGAAATCCGGGAATTTTTACAGAAAAAAGGAAAATTGGAGCATTTTTGTCCCAACTAAGAGGAATGTTTTGAAGGTGGGATGGTCAAAAATGGTTGAAAAATGTGGACTGTGAAAACTTTCCAGGAAGAGGGGAAAATAGCACTTTGGAAAACCGGGAATTCTTGGAATTCCTAGAATTGTTTTGAACTTGGAAAATGTTA
The DNA here is from genome assembly GCF_033978785.1 of Entelurus aequoreus. Taxonomy (NCBI): domain Eukaryota; kingdom Metazoa; phylum Chordata; class Actinopteri; order Syngnathiformes; family Syngnathidae; genus Entelurus; species Entelurus aequoreus. The sequence continues at coordinate 41,151,234 of NC_084755.1, read as the reverse complement.
GTTTGATAGTCCAAGGTGAGTGGAGTGTGTGGATGCTGGAACGCTTTGAATCAGATGAGAAATGTGGGATATGGAGTTGAGTTGATTGTATATTTCTCATTCATTGTCAATGGGGAGAAAATTCCAGGAATTTTGGGAAAGGGAAAAAAAAAAGTTTCGCGTTCGATATATGGGAAGAGTAGTGTAGGTGGATGATTGAAAGGTCGGAATGGGGTTTAAAAATGGTGCAACATATGAGAATTTAGGGAATTGTAGAACTATAAAATATGTCCATTTATTTGAATGGGAATTTCCTGGAAATTTTGGGAAAAAAATAAAATAAATAAAAATATTGATACGAGCACAAGTGTCCTAGGATATGTGAATGGGTTGGTGTTGGGATTTTTGGAATCGGTTGAAAAATGTTGACGTAGTAACAGTTTGAATGAGTATCAGTATTTCAGAATTTCTGGAAATCCGGGAATTTTTACAGAAAAAAGGAAAATTGGAGCATTTGTTGTCTCAACTAAGAGGAATGTTTTGAAGGTGGAATGGTCAAAAATGGTTGAAAAATGTGGACTGTGAAAACTTTCCAGGAAGAGGTGAAAATAGCGCTTTGGAAAACCGGGAATTCTTGGAATTCCTGGAATTGTTTGGAACTTGGAAAATGTTAGTTTGATAGTCCAAGGTGAGTGGAGTGTGTGGATGCTGGAACGCTTTGAATCGGATGAGAAATGTGGGATATGGAGTTGAGTTGATTGTATATTTCTCATTCATTGTCAATGGGGGAGAAAATTCCGGGAATTTGGGGAAAGGGAAAACATGTTTCGCGTTCGATATATGGGAAGAGTAGTGTAGGTGGATGATTGAAAGGTCGGAATCGGGTTTAAAAATGGTGCAACATATGAGAATTTAGGGAATTGTAGAACTATAAAATATGTCCATTTATTTGAATGGGAATTTCCTGGAAATTTTGGAAAAGAAAAAAAATATTGATACGAGCACAATTGTCCTAGGATATGTGAATCGGTCGGTGTTGGGATTTTTGGAATCGGTTGAAAAATGTTGACGTAGTAACAGTTTGAATTGAGTATCGGTATTTCAGAATTTCGGGAAATCCGGGAATTTGTACAGAAAAAAGGAAAATTGGAGCATTTGTTGTCCCAACTAAGAGGAATGTTTTGAAGGTGGAATGGTCAAAAATGGTTGAAAAATGTGGACTGTGAAAACTTTCCAGGAAGAGGTGAAAATAGCGCTTTGGAAAACTGGGAATTCTTGGAATTCCTGGAATTGTTTTGAACTTGGAAAATGTTAGTTTGATAGTCCAAGGTGAGTGGAGTGTGTGGATGCTGGAACGCTTTGAATCGGATTAGAAATGTGGGATATGGAGTTGATTGTATAATGCCCAATCATTGTCAATGGGGGAGAAAATTCCGGGAATTTTGGGAAAGGGAAAACATGTTTCACGTTCGATATATGGGAAGAGTAGTGTAGGTGGATGATTGAAAGGTCGGAATGGGGTTTAAAAATGGTGCAACATATGAGAATTTAGGGAATTGTAAAACTATAAAATATGTCCATTTATTTGAATGGGAATTTCCTGGAAATTTGGGGGGAAAAAATAAAAAAAATAAAAATATTGATAGCGCAAGTGTCCTAGAATATGTGAATGGGTTGGTGTTGGGATTTTTGGAATCCGTTGAAAAATGTTGACGTAGTAACAGTTTGAATTGAGTATCGGTATTTCAGAATTTCGGGAAATCCGGGAATTTTTACAGAAAAAAGGAAAATTGGAGCATTTGTTGTCCCAACTAAGAGGAATGTTTTGAAGGTGGGATGGTCAAAAATGGTTGAAAAATGTGGACTGTGAAAACTTTCCAGGAAGAGGGGAAAATAGCACTTTGGAAAACTGGGAATTCCTGGAATTGTTTTGAACTTGGAAAATGTTAGTTTGATAGTCCAAGGTGAGTGGAGTGTGTGGATGCTGGAACGCTTTGAATCGGATGAGAAATGTGGGATATGGAGTTGAGTTGATTGTATAATGCCCAATCATTGTCAATGGGGAGAAAATTCCAGGAATTTTGGGAAAGGGAAAACATGTTTCGCGTTCAATATATGGGAAGAGTAGTGTAGGTGGATGATTGAAAGGTCGGAATGGGGTTTAAAAATGGTGCAACATATGAGAATTTAGGGAATTGTAGAACTATAAAATATGTCCATTTATTTGAATGGGAATTTCCTGGAAATTTTGGGGAAAAAAATAAAATAAATAAAAACATTGATGCGAGGGACGGAGCTGCGTGAAAAAAGTCTTCGCTCATCTTTTCTTCATCCATCCATCCCTTCGAGTTAGCTTCTATGATGACGCTGGCTGGAAAGTTCTCTTTTGGCAAGGTCTTCCTTTTGAATATCACCGTGGGTGGAAGTTTCTGGCCGTTAGCATGGCAAACTACAACCACAGTAGGACGACTTCTCATTCCCTGTGGTGCGAATATTCACCGTACGTGCTCCCGTTGTATCCACAGTGCGGTTCACAGGAATATCAAAAGTCAGTGGAACCTTGTACGCGTGTCTCTTAGTAGGAGACATTTTGTGGTCTTTACAGAAACACACAAATGAAATGAAACGTAATATCCGCACGCTTCTTCTTCTACAGGGGCGGGTGCTCACCTTGGCGGTTGCTTACAGTAGAAGAAGAAGCGCTTCCTCTTCTATGGGGAAAAAAGATGGCGGCTGTTCACCGTAGTTGCGAGACCTAAACTTTATGAAAATAAATATTAATATTAATCCATATATAAGGCGCACCGGGTTATAAGCCGCACTGTCAGCTTTTGAGAAAAATTGTGGTTTTTAGGTGCGGCTTATGGTGCGGAAAATACGGTATTTAGATTTTCTACCGTCTCTTGCAAGACCTGGCTGGGTTCCTCATGTCCTCCCTGACCAGGACCATGGTCTCGGTCTGTGTTTTGTCTTGACTTGGAACTCGCCTGAGACACAATTGCAAACATGTGCCTGGCTAAGTGGGATACTTTGTTTCCTTTGACAGGAAGCAAACATGCCAAATGGGTTGTTAGTGGTCTACTGCACACGTGCAGTAATGCCCCTCTGCACACGTGCAGTAATGCCCCTCCAGACGTGCAGTAATGCCCCTCTGCACACGTGCAGTAATGCCCCTCCAGACGTGCAGTAATGCCCCTCCAGACGTGCAGTAATGCCCCTCCACACATGCAGTAATGCCCCTCCACACGTGCAGTAATGCCCCTCCACACGTGCAGTAATGCCCCTCCACACGTGCAGTAATGCCCCTCCACACGTGCAGTAATGCCCCTCCACACGTGCAGTAATGCCCCTCCACACGTGCAGTAATGCCCCTCCAGACGTGCAGTAATGCCCCTCCACACATGCAGTAATGCCCCTCCACACGTGCAGTAATGCCCCTCCACACGTGCAGTAATGCCCCTCCACACGTGCAGTAATGCCCCTCCACACGTGCAGTAATGCCCCTCCACACGTGCAGTAATGCCCCTCCACACGTGCAGTAATGCCCCTCCACACGTGCAGTAATGCCCCTCCAGACGTGCAGTAATGCCCCTCCAGACGTGCAGTAATGCCCCTCCACACGTGCAGTAATGCCCCTCCACACGTGCAGTAATGCCCCTCCACACGTGCAGTAATGCCCCTCCAGACGTGCAGTAATGCCCCTCCACACGTGCAGTAATGCCCCTCCACACGTGCAGTAATGCCCCTCCAGACGTGCAGTAATGCCCCTCCAGACGTGCAGTAATGCCCCTCCACACGTGCAGTAATGCCCCTCCAGACGTGCAGTAATGCCCCTCCAGATGTGCAGTAATGCCCCTCCACACGTGCAGTAATGCCCCTCCACACGTGCAGTAATGCCCCTCCAGACGTGCAGTAATGCCCCTCCAGACGTGCAGTAATGCCCCTCCAGACGTGCAGTAATGCCCCTCCACACGTGCAGTAATGCCCTTCCACACGTGCAGTAATGCCCCTCCAGACGTGCAGTAATGCCCCTCCACACGTGCAGTAATGCCCCTCCAGACGTGCAGTAATGCCCCTCCACACGTGCAGTAATGCCCCTCCACACGTGCAGTAATGCCCCTCCAGACGTGCAGTAATGCCCCTCCAGACGTGCAGTAATGCCCCTCCAGACGTGCAGTAATGCCCCTCCACACGTGCAGTAATGCCCCTCCACACGTGCAGTAATGCCCCTCCACACGTGCAGTAATGCCCCTCCAGACGTGCAGTAATGCCCCTCCACACGTGCAGTAATGCCCCTCCAGACGTGCAGTAATGCCCCTCCAGACGTGCAGTAATGCCCCTCCACACGTGCAGTAATGCCCCTCCAGACGTGCAGTAATGCCCCTCCAGATGTGCAGTAATGCCCCTCCACACGTGCAGTAATGCCCCTCCACACGTGCAGTAATGCCCCTCCAGACGTGCAGTAATGCCCCTCCAGACGTGCAGTAATGCCCCTCCAGACGTGCAGTAATGCCCCTCCACACGTGCAGTAATGCCCTTCCACACGTGCAGTAATGCCCCTCCAGACGTGCAGTAATGCCCCTCCACACGTGCAGTAATGCCCCTCCAGACGTGCAGTAATGCCCCTCCACACGTGCAGTAATGCCCCTCCAGACATGCAGTAATGCCCCTCCAGACGTGCAGTAATGCCCCTCCACACGTGCAGTAATGCCCCTCCACACGTGCAGTAATGCCCTTCCACACGTGCAGTAATGCCCCTCCAGACGTGCAGTAATGCCCCTCCAGATGTGCAGTAATGCCCCTCCACACGTGCAGTAATGCCCCTCCACACGTGCAGTAATGCCCCTCCACACGTGCAGTAATGCCCCTCCAGACGTGCAGTAATGCCCCTCCACACGTGCAGTAATGCCCCTCCAGACGTGCAGTAATGCCCCTCCAGACGTGCAGTAATGCCCCTCCACACGTGCAGTAATGCCCCTCCACACGTGCAGTAATGCCCCTCCACACGTGCAGTAATGCCCCTCCACACGTGCAGTAATGCCCCTCCAGACGTGCAGTAATGCCCCTCCAGACGTGCAGTAATGCCCCTCCACACGTGCAGTAATGCCCCTCCACACGTGCAGTAATGCCCCTCCACACGTGCAGTAATGCCCCTCCACACGTGCAGTAATGCCCCTCCACACGTGCAGTAATGCCCCTCCACACGTGCAGTAATGCCCCTCCAGACGTGCAGTAATGCCCCTCCAGACGTGCAGTAATGCCCCTCCACACGTGCAGTAATGCCCCTCCAGACGTGCAGTAATGCCCCTCCAGATGTGCAGTAATGCCCCTCCACACGTGCAGTAATGCCCCTCCACACGTGCAGTAATGCCCCTCCAGACGTGCAGTAATGCCCCTCCAGACGTGCAGTAATGCCCCTCCAGACGTGCAGTAATGCCCCTCCACACGTGCAGTAATGCCCTTCCACACGTGCAGTAATGCCCCTCCAGACGTGCAGTAATGCCCCTCCACACGTGCAGTAATGCCCCTCCAGACGTGCAGTAATGCCCCTCCACACGTGCAGTAATGCCCCTCCAGACATGCAGTAATGCCCCTCCAGACGTGCAGTAATGCCCCTCCACACGTGCAGTAATGCCCCTCCACACGTGCAGTAATGCCCTTCCACACGTGCAGTAATGCCCCTCCAGACGTGCAGTAATGCCCCTCCAGATGTGCAGTAATGCCCCTCCACACGTGCAGTAATGCCCCTCCACACGTGCAGTAATGCCCCTCCAGACGTGCAGTAATGCCCCTCCAGACGTGCAGTAATGCCCCTCCACACGTGCAGTAATGCCCTTCCACACGTGCAGTAATGCCCCTCCAGACGTGCAGTAATGCCCCTCCAGATGTGCAGTAATGCCCCTCCACACGTGCAGTAATGCCCCTCCACACGTGCAGTAATGCCCCTCCAGATGTGCAGTAATGCCCCTCCACACGTGCAGTAATGCCCCTCCACACGTGCAGTAATGCCCCTCCACACGTGCAGTAATGCCCCTCCAGACGTGCAGTAATGCCCCTCCACACGTGCAGTAATGCCCCTCTAGAGGTGCAGTAATGCCCCTCCAGACGTGCAGTAATGCCCCTCCAGACGTGCAGTAATGCCCCTCCACACGTGCAGTAATGCCCCTCCAGACGTGCAGTAATGCCCCTCCACACGTGCAGTAATGCCCCTCCACACGTGCAGTAATGCCCCTCCAGACGTGCAGTAATGCCCCTCCACACGTGCAGTAATGCCCCTCCAGACGTGCAGTAATGCCCCTCCAGACGTGCAGTAATGCCCCTCCAGACGTGCAGTAATGCCCCTCCACACGTGCAGTAATGCCCTTCCACACGTGCAGTAATGCCCCTCCAGACGTGCAGTAATGCCCCTCCACACGTGCAGTAATGCCCCTCCAGACGTGCAGTAATGCCCCTCCACACGTGCAGTAATGCCCCTCCAGACATGCAGTAATGCCCCTCCAGACGTGCAGTAATGCCCCTCCACACGTGCAGTAATGCCCCTCCACACGTGCAGTAATGCCCTTCCACACGTGCAGTAATGCCCCTCCAGACGTGCAGTAATGCCCCTCCAGATGTGCAGTAATGCCCCTCCACACGTGCAGTAATGCCCCTCCACACGTGCAGTAATGCCCCTCCAGACGTGCAGTAATGCCCCTCCAGACGTGCAGTAATGCCCCTCCACACGTGCAGTAATGCCCTTCCACACGTGCAGTAATGCCCCTCCAGACGTGCAGTAATGCCCCTCCAGATGTGCAGTAATGCCCCTCCACACGTGCAGTAATGCCCCTCCACACGTGCAGTAATGCCCCTCCAGATGTGCAGTAATGCCCCTCCACACGTGCAGTAATGCCCCTCCACACGTGCAGTAATGCCCCTCCACACGTGCAGTAATGCCCCTCCAGACGTGCAGTAATGCCCCTCCAGACGTGCAGTAATGCCCCTCCACACGTGCAGTAATGCCCCTCCACACGTGCAGTAATGCCCCTCCAGACGTGCAGTAATGCCCCTCCACACGTGCAGTAATGCCCCTCCACACGTGCAGTAATGCCCCTCCAGACGTGCAGTAATGCCCCTCCAGACGTGCAGTAATGCCCCTCCACACGTGCAGTAATGCCCCTCCAGACGTGCAGTAATGCCCCTCCAGACGTGCAGTAATGCCCCTCCACACGTGCAGTAATGCCCCTCCAGACGTGCAGTAATGCCCCTCCAGACGTGCAGTAATGCCCCTCCAGACGTGCAGTAATGCCCCTCCAGATGTGCAGTAATGCCCCTCCAGACGTGCAGTAATGCCCCTCCAGCTCGTCCCCTGCGCCCAGGACTTGGTTGAAGACCTCCATGTTGGAGTCCCGTGGCAGTTAGGCACTGGTTGTTGTTCTAGCACACACTTGATTGTTGGTTGTTGTTCTAGCACACACTTGATTGTTGGTTGTTGTTCTAGCACACACTTGATTGTTGGTTGTTGTTCTAGCACACACTTGATTGTTGGTTGTTGTTCTAGCACACACTTGATTGTTGGTTGTTGTTCTAGCACACACTTGATTGTTGGTTGTTGTTCTAGCACACACTTGATTGTTGGTTGTTGTTCTAGCACACACTTGATTGTTGGTTGTTGTTGTAGCACACACTTGATTGTTGGTTGTTGTTCTAGCACACACTTGATTGTTGGTTGTTGTTCTAGCACACACTTGATTGTTGGTTGTTGTTCTAGCACACACTTGATTGTTGGTTGTTGTTCTAGCACACACTTGATTGGCAGGATTGATTTCACGTAGCGTCAGTGGCTAATCAGAGCTAGCATGGATACAAGCCCCTCTTTGTGCTGGAAGTCAAGTCCCAGCTGTCATCAAGCATCAGCATTCTTCTAGAACATAGTCAGACATAGTGGCTGCTGCTGTCCCTTTGACATCATCCACTTCCTGATCCACCAATCAGCGTGTCACACACCATACCACTGACTTTATTCTAGTACTTACTAGTCTTCTTCTGCACACTATGTAGACCACTGACTTTATTCTAGTACTTACTAGTCTTCTTCTGCACACTATGTAGACCACTGACTTTATTCTAGTACTTACTAGTCTTCTTCTGCACACTATGTAGACCACTGACTTTATTCTAGTACTTACTAGTCTTCTTCTGCACACTATGTAGACCACTGACTTTATTCTAGTACTTACTAGTCTGCTTCTGCACACTATGTAGACCACTGACTTTATTCTAGTACTTACTAGTCTTCTTCTGCACACTATGTAGACCACTGACTTTATTCTAGTACTTACTAGTCTTCTTCTGCACACTATGTAGACCACTGACTTTATTCTAGTACTTACTAGTCTGCTTCTGCACACTATGTAGACCACTGACTTTATTCTAGTACTTACTAGTCTTCTTCTGCACACTATGTAGACCACTGACTTTATTCTAGTACTTACTAGTCTTCTTCTGCACACTATGTAGACCACTGACTTTATTCTAGTACTTACTAGTCTTCTTCTGCACACTATGTAGACCACTGACTTTATTCTAGTACTTACTAGTCTTCTTCTGCACACTATGTAGATCACTGACTTTATTCTAGTACTTACTAGTCTTCTTCTGCACACTATGTAGACCACTGACTTTATTCTAGTACTTACTAGTCTGCTTCTGCACACTATGTAGACCACTGACTTTATTCTAGTACTTACTAGTCTTCTTCTGCACACTATGTAGACCACTGACTTTATTCTAGTACTTACTAGTCTTCTTCTGCACACTATGTAGACCACTGACTTTATTCTAGTACTTACTAGTCTTCTTCTGCACACTATGTAGATCACTGACTTTATTCTAGTACTTACTAGTCTTCTTCTGCACACTATGTAGACCACTGACTTTATTCTAGTACTTACTAGTCTGCTTCTGCACACTATGTAGACCACTGACTTTATTCTAGTACTTACTAGTCTTCTTCTGCACACTATGTAGACCACTGACTTTATTCTAGTACTTACTAGTCTTCTTCTGCACACTATGTAGACCACTGACTTTATTCTAGTACTTACTAGTCTTCTTCTGCACACTATGTAGATCACTGACTTTATTCTAGTACTTACTAGTCTTCTTCTGCACACTATGTAGACCACTGACTTTATTCTAGTACTTACTAGTCTGCTTCTGCACACTATGTAGACCACTGACTTTATTCTAGTACTTACTAGTCTTCTTCTGCACACTATGTAGACCACTGACTTTATTCTAGTACTTACTAGTCTTCTTCTGCACACTATGTAGACCACTGACTTTATTCTAGTTCTTACTAGTCTGCTTCTGCACACTATGTAGACCACTGACTTTATTCTAGTACTTACTAGTCTTCTTCTGCACACTATGTAGACCACTGACTTTATTCTAGTACTTTCTAGTCTGCTTCTGCACACTATGTAGACCCCTGACTTTATTCTAGTACTTACTAGTCTTCTTCTGCACACTATGTAGACCACTGACTTTATTCTAGTACTTACTAGTCTTCTTCTGCACACTATGTAGACCACTGACTTTATTCTAGTACTTACTAGTCTGCTTCTGCACACTATGTAGACCACTGACTTTATTCTAGTACTTACTAGTCTTCTTCTGCACACTATGTAGACCACTGACTTTATTCTAGTACTTACTAGTCTTCTTCTGCACACTATGTAGACCACTGACTTTATTCTAGTACTTACTAGTCTTCTTCTGCACACTATGTAGATCACTGACTTTATTCTAGTACTTACTAGTCTTCTTCTGCACACTATGTAGACCACTGACTTTATTCTAGTACTTACTAGTCTTCTTCCGCACACTATGTAGACCACTGACTTTATTCTAGTACTTACTAGTCTGCTTCTGCACACTATGTAGACCCCTGACTTTATTCTAGTACTTACTAGTCTTCTTCTGCACACTATGTAGACCACTGACTTTATTCTAGTACTTACTAGTCTGCTTCTGCACACTATGTAGACCACTGACTTTATTCTAGTACTTACTAGTCTTCTTCTGCACACTATGTAGACCACTGACTTTATTCTAGTACTTACTAGTCTTCTTCTGCACACTATGTAGACCACTGACTTTATTCTAGTACTTACTAGTCTTCTTCTGCACACTATGTAGACCACTGACTTTATTCTAGTTCTTACTAGTCTGCTTCCGCACACTATGTAGACCACTGACTTTATTCTAGTACTTACTAGTCTTCTTCTGCACACTATGTAGACCACTGACTTTATTCTAGTACTTTCTAGTCTGCTTCTGCACACTATGTAGACCCCTGACTTTATTCTAGTACTTACTAGTCTTCTTCTGCACACTATGTAGATCACTGACTTTATTCTAGTACTTACTAGTCTTCTTCTGCACACTATGTAGACCACTGACTTTATTCTAGTACTTACTAGTCTTCTTCTGCACACTATGTAGACCACTGACTTTATTCTAGTACTTACTAGTCTTCTTCTGCACACTATGTAGACCACTGACTTTATTCTAGTACTTACTAGTCTTCTTCTGCACACTATGTAGATCACTGACTTTATTCTAGTACTTACTAGTCTTCTTCTGCACACTATGTAGACCACTGACTTTATTCTAGTACTTACTAGTCTGCTTCTGCACACTATGTAGACCACTGACTTTATTCTAGTACTTACTAGTCTTCTTCTGCACACTATGTAGACCACTGACTTTATTCTAGTACTTACTAGTCTTCTTCTGCACACTATGTAGACCACTGACTTTATTCTAGTACTTACTAGTCTTCTTCTGCACACTATGTAGACCACTGACTTTATTCTAGTTCTTACTAGTCTGCTTCTGCACACTATGTAGACCACTGACTTTATTCTAGTACTTACTAGTCTTCTTCTGCACACTATGTAGACCACTGACTTTATTCTAGTACTTTCTAGTCTGCTTCTGCACACTATGTAGACCCCTGACTTTATTCTAGTACTTACTAGTCTTCTTTTGCACACTATGTAGACCACTGACTTTATTCTAGTACTTACTAGTCTTCTTCTGCACACTATGTAGACCACTGACTTTATTCTAGTACTTACTAGTCTGCTTCTGCACACTATGTAGACCACTGACTTTATTCTAGTACTTACTAGTCTTCTTCTGCACACTATGTAGACCACTGACTTTATTCTAGTACTTACTAGTCTTCTTCTGCACACTATGTAGACCACTGACTTTATTCTAGTACTTACTAGTCTTCTTCTGCACACTATGTAGATCACTGACTTTATTCTAGTACTTACTAGTCTTCTTCTGCACACTATGTAGACCACTGACTTTATTCTAGTACTTACTAGTCTGCTTCTGCACACTATGTAGACCACTGACTTTATTCTAGTACTTACTAGTCTTCTTCTGCACACTATGTAGACCACTGACTTTATTCTAGTACTTACTAGTCTTCTTCTGCACACTATGTAGACCACTGACTTTATTCTAGTACTTACTAGTCTTCTTCTGCACACTATGTAGACCACTGACTTTATTCTAGTTCTTACTAGTCTGCTTCTGCACACTATGTAGACCACTGACTTTATTCTAGTACTTACTAGTCTTCTTCTGCACACTATGTAGACCACTGACTTTATTCTAGTACTTTCTAGTCTGCTTCTGCACACTATGTAGACCCCTGACTTTATTCTAGTACTTACTAGTCTTCTTCTGCACACTATGTAGATCACTGACTTTATTCTAGTACTTACTAGTCTTCTTCTGCACACTATGTAGACCACTGACTTTATTCTAGTACTTACTAGTCTTCTTCTGCACACTATGTAGACCACTGACTTTATTCTAGTACTTACTAGTCTTCTTCTGCACACTATGTAGACCACTGACTTTATTCTAGTACTTACTAGTCTTCTTCTGCACACTATGTAGATCACTGACTTTATTCTAGTACTTACTAGTCTTCTTCTGCACACTATGTAGACCACTGACTTTATTCTAGTACTTACTAGTCTTCTTCTGCACACTATGTAGATCACTGACTTTATTCTAGTACTTACTAGTCTTCTTCTGCACACTATGTAGACCACTGACTTTATTCTAGTACTTACTAGTCTGCTTCTGCACACTATGTAGACCACTGACTTTATTCTAGTACTTACTAGTCTTCTTCTGCACACTATGTAGACCACTGACTTTATTCTAGTACTTACTAGTCTTCTTCTGCACACTATGTAGACCACTGACTTTATTCTAGTACTTACTAGTCTTCTTCTGCACACTATGTAGATCACTGACTTTATTCTAGTACTTACTAGTCTTCTTCTGCACACTATGTAGACCACTGACTTTATTCTAGTACTTACTAGTCTGCTTCTGCACACTATGTAGACCACTGACTTTATTCTAGTACTTACTAGTCTTCTTCTGCACACTATGTAGACCACTGACTTTATTCTAGTACTTACTAGTCTTCTTCTGCACACTATGTAGACCACTGACTTTATTCTAGTTCTTACTAGTCTGCTTCTGCACACTATGTAGACCACTGACTTTATTCTAGTACTTACTAGTCTTCTTCTGCACACTATGTAGACCACTGACTTTATTCTAGTACTTTCTAGTCTGCTTCTGCACACTATGTAGACCCCTGACTTTATTCTAGTACTTACTAGTCTTCTTCTGCACACTATGTAGACCACTGACTTTATTCTAGTACTTACTAGTCTTCTTCTGCACACTATGTAGACCACTGACTTTATTCTAGTACTTACTAGTCTGCTTCTGCACACTATGTAGACCACTGACTTTATTCTAGTACTTACTAGTCTTCTTCTGCACACTATGTAGACCACTGACTTTATTCTAGTACTTACTAGTCTGCTTCTGCACACTATGTAGACCACTGACTTTATTCTAGTACTTACTAGTCTTCTTCTGCACACTATGTAGACCACTGACTTTATTCTAGTACTTACTAGTCTTCTTCTGCACACTATGTAGACCACTGACTTTATTCTAGTACTTACTAGTCTTCTTCTGCACACTATGTAGACCACTGACTTTATTCTAGTTCTTACTAGTCTGCTTCCGCACACTATGTAGACCACTGACTTTATTCTAGTACTTACTAGTCTTCTTCTGCACACTATGTAGACCACTGACTTTATTCTAGTACTTTCTAGTCTGCTTCTGCACACTATGTAGACCCCTGACTTTATTCTAGTACTTACTAGTCTTCTTCTGCACACTATGTAGATCACTGACTTTATTCTAGTACTTACTAGTCTTCTTCTGCACACTATGTAGACCACTGACTTTATTCTAGTACTTACTAGTCTTCTTCTGCACACTATGTAGACCACTGACTTTATTCTAGTACTTACTAGTCTTCTTCTGCACACTATGTAGACCACTGACTTTATTCTAGTACTTACTAGTCTTCTTCTGCACACTATGTAGATCACTGACTTTATTCTAGTACTTACTAGTCTTCTTCTGCACACTATGTAGACCACTGACTTTATTCTAGTACTTACTAGTCTGCTTCTGCACACTATGTAGACCACTGACTTTATTCTAGTACTTACTAGTCTTCTTCTGCACACTATGTAGACCACTGACTTTATTCTAGTACTTACTAGTCTTCTTCTGCACACTATGTAGACCACTGACTTTATTCTAGTACTTACTAGTCTTCTTCTGCACACTATGTAGACCACTGACTTTATTCTAGTTCTTACTAGTCTGCTTCTGCACACTATGTAGACCACTGACTTTATTCTAGTACTTACTAGTCTTCTTCTGCACACTATGTAGACCACTGACTTTATTCTAGTACTTTCTAGTCTGCTTCTGCACACTATGTAGACCCCTGACTTTATTCTAGTACTTACTAGTCTTCTTTTGCACACTATGTAGACCACTGACTTTATTCTAGTACTTACTAGTCTTCTTCTGCACACTATGTAGACCACTGACTTTATTCTAGTACTTACTAGTCTGCTTCTGCACACTATGTAGACCACTGACTTTATTCTAGTACTTACTAGTCTTCTTCTGCACACTATGTAGACCACTGACTTTATTCTAGTACTTACTAGTCTTCTTCTGCACACTATGTAGACCACTGACTTTATTCTAGTACTTACTAGTCTTCTTCTGCACACTATGTAGATCACTGACTTTATTCTAGTACTTACTAGTCTTCTTCTGCACACTATGTAGACCACTGACTTTATTCTAGTACTTACTAGTCTGCTTCTGCACACTATGTAGACCACTGACTTTATTCTAGTACTTACTAGTCTTCTTCTGCACACTATGTAGACCACTGACTTTATTCTAGTACTTACTAGTCTTCTTCTGCACACTATGTAGACCACTGACTTTATTCTAGTACTTACTAGTCTTCTTCTGCACACTATGTAGACCACTGACTTTATTCTAGTTCTTACTAGTCTGCTTCTGCACACTATGTAGACCACTGACTTTATTCTAGTACTTACTAGTCTTCTTCTGCACACTATGTAGACCACTGACTTTATTCTAGTACTTTCTAGTCTGCTTCTGCACACTATGTAGACCACTGACTTTATTCTAGTACTTACTAGTCTTCTTCTGCACACTATGTAGACCACTGACTTTATTCTAGTACTTACTAGTCTTCTTCTGCACACTATGTAGACCACTGACTTTATTCTAGTACTTACTAGTCTTCTTCTGCACACTATGTAGATCACTGACTTTATTCTAGTACTTACTAGTCTTCTTCTGCACACTATGTAGACCACTGACTTTATTCTAGTACTTACTAGTCTGCTTCTGCACACTATGTAGACCACTGACTTTATTCTAATACTTACTAGTCTTCTTCTGCACACTATGTAGACCACTGACTTTATTCTAGTTCTTACTAGTCTGCTTCTGCACACTATGTAGACCACTGACTTTATTCTAGTACTTACTAGTCTTCTTCTGCACACTTTGTAGACCACTGACTTTATTCTAGTACTTTCTAGTCTGCTTCTGCACACTATGTAGACCCCTGACTTTATTCTAGTACTTACTAGTCTTCTTCTGCACACTATGTAGATCACTGACTTTATTCTAGTACTTACTAGTCTTCTTCTGCACACTATGTAGACCACTGACTTTATTCTAGTACTTACTAGTCTTCTTCTGCACACTATGTAGACCACTGACTTTATTCTAGTACTTACTAGTCTTCTTCTGCACACTATGTAGACCACTGACTTTATTCTAGTACTTACTAGTCTTCTTCTGCACACTATGTAGATCACTGACTTTATTCTAGTACTTACTAGTCTTCTTCTGCACACTATGTAGACCACTGACTTTATTCTAGTACTTACTAGTCTGCTTCTGCACACTATGTAGACCACTGACTTTATTCTAGTACTTACTAGTCTTCTTCTGCACACTATGTAGACCACTGACTTTATTCTAGTACTTACTAGTCTTCTTCTGCACACTATGTAGACCACTGACTTTATTCTAGTACTTACTAGTCTTCTTCTGCACACTTTGTAGACCACTGACTTTATTCTAGTACTTTCTAGTCTGCTTCTGCACACTATGTAGACCCCTGACTTTATTCTAGTACTTACTAGTCTTCTTCTGCACACTATGTAGATCACTGACTTTATTCTAGTACTTACTAGTCTTCTTCTGCACACTATGTAGACCACTGACTTTATTCTAGTACTTACTAGTCTTCTTCTGCACACTATGTAGACCACTGACTTTATTCTAGTACTTACTAGTCTTCTTCTGCACACTATGTAGACCACTGACTTTATTCTAGTATTTACTAGTCTTCTTCTGCACATTATGTAGACCACTGACTTTATTCTAGTACTTACTAGTCTTCTTCTGCACACTATGTAGACCACTGACTTTATTCTAGTTCTTACTAGTCTGCTTCTGCACACTATGTAGACCACTGACTTTATTCTAGTACTTACTAGTCTTCTTCTGCACACTATGTAGACCACTGACTTTATTCTAGTACTTTCTAGTCTGCTTCTGCACACTATGTAGACCACTGACTTTATTCTAGTACTTACTAGTCTTCTTCTGCACACTATGTAGACCACTGACTTTATTCTAGTACTTACTAGTCTGCTTCTGCACACTATGTAGACCACTGACTTTATTCTAGTACTTACTAGTCTTCTTCTGCACACTATGTAGATCACTGACTTTATTCTAGTACTTACTAGTCTTCTTCTGCACACTATGTAGACCACTGACTTTATTCTAGTACTTACTAGTCTTCTTCTGCACACTATGTAGATCACTGACTTTATTCTAGTACTTACTAGTCTTCTGCTGCACACTATGTAGACCACTGACTTTATTCTAGTACTTTCTAGTCTGCTTCTGCACACTATGTAGACCCCTGACTTTATTCTAGTACTTACTAGTCTTCTTCTGCACACTATGTAGATCACTGACTTTATTCTACTACTTACTAGTCTTCTTCTGCACACTATGTAGACCACTGACTTTATTCTAGTACTTACTAGTCTTCTTCTGCACACTATGTAGACCACTGACTTTATTCTAGTACTTACTAGTCTTCTTCTGCACACTATGTAGATCACTGACTTTATTCTAGTACTTACTAGTCTTCTTCTGCACACTATGTAGACCACTGACTTTATTCTAGTACTTACTAGTCTTCTTCTGCACACTATGTAGATCACTGACTTTATTCTAGTACTTACTAGTCTTCTGCTGCACACTATGTAGACCACTGACTTTATTCTAGTACTTTCTAGTCTGCTTCTGCACACTATGTAGACCACTGACTTTATTCTAGTACTTTCTAGTCTGCTTCTGCACACTATGTAGACCCCTGACTTTATTCTAGTACTTACTAGTCTTCTTCTGCACACTATGTAGACCACTGACTTTATTCTAGTACTTACTAGTCTTCTTCTGCACACTATGTAGACCACTGACTTTATTCTAGTACTTACTAGTCTTCTTCTGCACACTATGTAGACCACTGACTTTATTCTAGTACTTTCTAGTCTGCTTCTGCACACTATGTAGACCCCTGACTTTATTCTAGTACTTACTAGTCTTCTTCTGCACACTATGTAGACCACTGACTTTATTCTAGTACTTACTAGTCTTCTTCTGCACACTATGTAGACCACTGACTTTATTCTAGTACTTACTAGTCTTCTTCTGCACACTATGTAGACCACTGACTTTATTCTAGTACTTACTAGTCTTCTTCTGCACACTATGTAGACCACTGACTTTATTCTAGTACTTACTAGTCTGCTTCTGCACACTATGTAGACCACTGACTTTATTCTAGTACTTACTAGTCTTCTTCTGCACACTATGTAGACCACTGACTTTATTCTAGTACTTACTAGTCTTCTTCTGCACACTATGTAGATCAAGTCATTAAGATGTTTTCTAATAAAGACCTCTACGTGTTGCCTGATGGGGATTTTATATATATATATATATATATATATATATATATATATATATATATATATATATATATATATATATATATATATATATATATATATATATATATATATATATATATATATATATAAGGTGTCTGTTGCTACATGATATATATACTTGCAGTGTGTATATTGTACATATTACATATTGTTATGAAGGTGTCTGTTACTACATGATATATATACTTGCAGTGTGTATATTTTACATATTGTTATGAAGGTGTCTGTTACTACATGATATATATACTTGCAGTGTGTATATTGTACATATGACATATTATTATGAAGGTTACTACATGATATATATACTTGCAGTGTGTATATTGTACATATTACACACTGTTATGAAGGTGTCTGTTACTACATGATATATATACTTGCAGTGTGTATATTGTACATATTACATATTGTTATGAAGGTGTCTGTTACTACATGATATATATACTTGCAGTGTGTATATTGTACATATTACATATTGTTATGAAGGTGTCTGTTACTACAATATATATATACTTGCAGTGTGTATATTGTACATATTACATATAGTTATGAAGGTGTCTGTTACTACATTATATATATACTTGCAGTGTGTATATTGTACATATTACATATAGTTATGAAGGTGTCTGTTACTACATTATATATATACTTGCAGTGTGTATATTGTACATATTACACACTGTTATGAAGGTGTCTGTTACTACATGATATATATACTTGCAGTGTGTATATTGTACATATTACATATTGTTATGAAGGTGTCTGTTACTACATGATATATATACTTGCAGTGTGTATATTGTACATATTACATATTGTTATGAAGGTGTCTGTTACTACAATATATATATACTTGCAGTGTGTATATTGTACATATTACATATAGTTATGAAGGAGACTGTTACTACATGATATATATATATACTTGCAGTGTGTATATTGTACATATTACATATAGTTATGAAGGTGTCTGTTACTACATTATATATATACTTGCAGTGTGTATATTGTACATATTACATATAGTTATGAAGGTGTCTGTTACTACATTATATATATACTTGCAGTGTGTATATTGTACATATGACATATTGTTATGAAGGTTACTACATGATATATATACTTGCAGTGTGTATATTGTACATATGACATATTGTTATGAAGGTTACTACATGATATATATACTTGCAGTGTGTATATTGTACATATGACATATTGTTATGAAGGTTACTACATGACATATATACTTGGAGGGCTGGTGTCATCTCTCCAGGGGAGAGTGGCAGATGGACTAGACTGTTATGTAGTCAGTGTGTTGCTCAGCTGTCAGCAGGCCTAGGATCCTGTCCCCTAGATCTGGTGTCACAGTGGAACTATCACCTTCCCTTTCCTGGGTGCTGTTGAGTGATTCCTGCGGTCTGCTGCTCCACTTTTAGGCCTGTGGGATTTGTAGGAAATGATTCTTTAAGATCAAAATGATCCTAGACATTATAAGTTAGTTGCCGAGTGCAGGGAGAGTGAATTTGACATGAAAGTGACATTATTGTTTTTTGAGCAATGGCAGTTTTTAAAAAATATAATCCCACTGAAATTATTGGGGGTCCAAAAGTGTCCCACTCTTAAAAGTGTTCAAAATAAATCAGACATTTTTAAATGTTTTTAATTTTTATACTTAAGTGATCAACTTCAGATCTGTTTATTTTAAGTTTTATTTACATTTGTTTATTGTATTTTTTGTTTAATTTCCTTTTTGTCAAAGAAAACTTTTTTTTTTTAATATGGAAAACACACAAAATATGCAATATCTTCCACAAAAAACATTAGCATGCTAACTTTTTGAGTTATGTTTGCAACCGTTTACCCCAGAGTCATATAACTTGGTATGTAACACAAGCTAACTGTTAGCATGCTAAAATTAGCTTGCTAGCGTGCTAACATTAGAATGCTAACCTTTTGAGTTACTTTTGCAGCCGTTTACCCCAGAGTCATATAAATTGGTATATAACACAAGCTAACTGTTAGCATGCCAACATTAGCTTGCTAGCATGCTAACTTTTTGAGTTATGTTTGCAACGTTTACCCCAGAGTCATATAACTTGGTATGTAACACAAGCTAACTGTTAGCATGCTAACATTAGCTTGCTAGCGTGCTAACATTAGAATGCTAACCTTTTGAGTTACTTTTGCAACCGTTTACCCCAGAGTCATATAAATTGGTATATAACACAAGCTAACTGTTAGCATGCCAACATTAGCTTGCTAGCATGCTAACTTTTTGAGTTATGTTTGCAACCGTTTACCCCAGAGTCATATAACTTGGTATGTAACACAAGCTAACTGTTAGCATGCTAACATTAGCTTGCTAGTGTGCTAACATTAGAATGCTAACCTTTTGAGTTACTTTTGCAGCCGTTTACCCCAGAGTCATATAAATTGGTATATAACACAAGCTAACTGTTAGCATGCCAACATTAGCTTGCTAGCATGCTAACTTTTTGAGTTATGTTTGCAACGTTTACCCCAGAGTCATATAACTTGGTATGTAACACAAGCTAACTGTTAGCATGCTAACATTAGCTTGCTAGCGTGCTAACATTAGCATGCTAACTTTCTGAGTGACTTTTGCAACCGTTTACCCCAGAGTCATATAACTTGGTATGTAACACAAGCTAACTGTTAGCATGCCAACATTAGCTTGCTTGCATGGTAACTTTTTGAGTTATGTTTGCAACCGTTTACCCCAGAGTCATATAAACTTGGTATGTAACACAAGCTAACTGTTAGCATGCTAACATTAGCTTGCCAGCGTGCTAACATTAGAATGCTAACCTTTTGAGTTACTTTTGCAGCCGTTTACCCCAGAGTCATATAAATTGGTATATAACACAAGCTAACTGTTAGCATGCCAACATTAGTTTGCTAGCATGCTAACTTTTTGAGTTATGTTTGCAACCGTTTACCCCAGAGTCATATAACTTGGTATGTAACACAAGCTAACTGTTAGCATGCTAACATTAGCTTGCTAGCGTGCTAACATTAGAATGCTAACCTTTTGAGTTACTTTTGCAGCCGTTTACCCCAGAGTCATATAAATTGGTATATAACACAAGCTAACTGTTAGCATGCCAACATTAGCTTGCTAGCATGCTAACTTTTTGAGTTATGCTTGCAACCGTTTACCCCAGAGTCATATAACTTGGTATGTAACACAAGCTAACTGTTAGCATGCTAACATTAGCTTGCTAGCGTGCTAACGTTAGCGTGCTAACTTTCTGAGTGACTTTTGCAACCGTTTACCCCAGAGTCATATAACTTGGTATGTAACACAAGCTAACTGTTAGCATGCTAACATTAGCTTGCTAGCGTGGTAACATTAGCGTGCTAACTTTCTGAGTGACTTTTGCGACCGTTTACCCCAGAGTCGTATAACTTGGAACGTAACACAAGCTAACTTTTAGCATGCTAATGTTAGCTTGCTAGCGTGCTAACATTAGCGTGCTAACTTTCTGAGTTACTTTTGCAGCCGTTCACCCCAGAGTCATATAACTTGGTATGTGACACTTGTTAACTGTTAGCATGAAAACAATAGCATGGTAGCAAACTAACTTAAGCATGCTAACTTTTTCATCTAATTTGACACTTTTTCTATTTCTGCAGCCATACACCTTACAGCCATAATGCTTATGTGACACATGCTATCACTGTTAGCACACATGCTAAGTGTTAGCATTTTAATGTGCGCATGCTAATGTTTTAGGCTAGCTCTGTAGCTCTTTTTGTGCAGTTACACCTAAAACTCACGGATTCAGACACTCTGCATCGTCTTAAAAGCACGGCGGCTTCCGGCAACACCCGGCCAGAGTTCCAGGGCCCATCAAATTTCCTAGTTCCATTTCCAATCTTTCCGTGTTGTCTATCCCAAACTGCAGACATACTCGGGCTTGTTCTGCGTGGTCATCAACCCCTACAAGAACCTGCCCATCTACTCGGAGAACATCATCGAGATGTACCGAGGGAAGAAGAGGCACGAGATGCCGCCTCACATCTACGCCATCTCGGAGTCGGCGTACCGCTGCATGCTCCAAGGTAGGACACCCCGTTTTGTGTGTGGTCGCTGACACCTGTGTGCATGTGGAGTCACGGGTGTGTGTGCAGGTCTTGTCACATATGGAGTGTTTTGGTGGGCAAGGAGTTTGGAGTTCTGCAGCATACCCCAGGGATTAATGTGCCAAGAAAGGGTGTGGCTTGAAATGTGCTGGATTGTCCACCCACCTTGTTTACTTCCGTGACGACCTCCATAAAGTTCAGTGAGCAGGTTGTTATGTGTGACCATGTGTGTTGACTGCAATTTTATTTGCGCCATGACTAGGGAAGGTTGTTTGGATTGGGTTTTCACTCTAAAGCCCAATTCATATTCATTGACCACATTGACTCACGTTGTTTACTTCCGTGACAACCTTCTTAAAGTTTTGTAATCAGTCAGAAATATCAGGCAGCTAAAACGCGCCAAGCATAGATAAGCGTAAAGAGTCTTTGGTATTTTCCCATCATGCATTGTCATGGATTTAAATGGGTGTCATTTTGAATTCTCTGTGGTGTTTCGACATTTTTATAATATCCATAAAGTTCAGTGAGCAGGTTGTGTTGAGTGACCTTGTGTGTTGACCTTTGTTAGTTGCATTTTTTTTAATTTTTTTTTTGCACCATGACTAGGGACGGTTGTTTGGATTGTGTCATATACGTGCTATTATTTCAAAGCACTTTTAAGGGTCATTGAACTGATACACTCAGATTTCTCGTGGATTGCTTTTTTGCAGAAAGCAAATAAACCATTATCGGCGCTGAAATACGATGTTTTGACGTGTATCGGCCAAACCACCTCATCTGGCTCCTCCCCATGTGGAGGCTTTACTTTCATCTCCCCCCGGATGACAGATCTTCTCACCCTATCTCTAAGGGAGAGACCCGCCACCCGACGGGGGAAACTAATTTCCTCCTTGTACCCGTGATCTTGTCCTTCCGGTCATACCCCAAAGCTCATGACCATAGGTGAGGATGGGAACGTAGGTTGACCGATAAATTGAGAGCTTTGCCTTCCGGCTCAGCTCTTTTTTCACCAAGACTGACCGGTACAGGGTCTGCATCACTGCAGACGCCGCACCGATCTGCCTGTCGATCTTGCGGTCCACTCTTCCCTCACTGGTGAACAAGACCCCAAGGTTCTTGAACTCCTCCACTTGGGGCAGGATCTCTTCCCCAACCCGGAGATGGCACTCCACCCTTTCCCGGGCGAGAGCCACGATGCTGATTCTCATCCCAGTCGCTTCACACTCTGCTGCGAACTGATCCAGTGAGAGCTGAAGATCCTGGCCAGTTGAAGCCATCAGGACTACATCATCT
Source organism: Entelurus aequoreus (assembly GCF_033978785.1). Classification (NCBI taxonomy): domain Eukaryota; kingdom Metazoa; phylum Chordata; class Actinopteri; order Syngnathiformes; family Syngnathidae; genus Entelurus; species Entelurus aequoreus. The sequence goes on along the minus strand of NC_084755.1, from coordinate 41,128,300 downwards.
GCAAAAAGCAGAGACCTAATCCTGCAGCCACCAAACCGGATCCCTCCAACACCCTGACAGTGCCTAGAAATTCTGTTCATAAAAGTTGTAAACTAAATTGGTGACAATGGCAGCCCTGGCGGAGTCCAGTCCTCACTGGAAACAGGTCCAACTTACCGCTGGCAATGTGGACCAAGCTCTGACACTGATCATACAGGGAGCGGACCGCCACAATCAGACAGTCCGATACCCCATACTCTCTGAGCACTCCCCACAGGACTTCCCGAGGGACACAATCGAATGCCTTCTCCAAGTCCACAAAACACATGTAGACTGGTTGGGCAAACTCCCATGCACCCTCAAGGACTCTGCCCAGAGTATAGAGCTGGTCCACAGTTCCACGACCAGGACGAAAACCACAAGGCTGAGGAGTGTGATCCTACGATAATTGGAACACACCCTCTGTTTCTCCTTCTGTCCATAAAAATGATCAACAGAATCGATGACAAAGGTCCAACCTTGACTGGAAACAGGTCCGACTTACTGCCGACAATGCGGACACTGATCATACAGGGAGCAGACCGCCACAATCAGGCGGTCCGATACCCCATACTCCCTGAGCACTTCCCGAGGGACACAATCCAATTCCTTCTCCAAGTCCACAAAACACATGTAGACTGGTTGGGCAAACTCCCATGCACCCTCAAGGACTCTGCCCAGAGTATAGAGCTGGTCCACAGTTCCACGACCAGGACGAAAACCACAAGGCTGAGGAGTGTGATCCTACGATAATTGGAACACACCCTCTGTTTCTCCTTCTGTCCATAAAAATGATCAACAGAATCGATGACAAAGGTCCAACCTTGACTGGAAACAGGTCCGACTTACTGCCGACAATGCGGACACTGATCATACAGGGAGCAGACCGCCACAATCAGGCGGTCCGATACCCCATACTCCCTGAGCACTTCCCGAGGGACACAATCCAATTCCTTCTCCAAGTCCACAAAACACATGTAGACTGGTTGGGCAAACTCCTATGCACCCGTCAAGGATCCTGCCGAGAGTATAGAGCCGGGCCACAGTTCCACGACCAGGACGAAAACCACAAGGCTGAGGAGTGTGATCCTACAATAATTGGAACTCACCCTCTGTTTCTCCTTCTGTCCATAAAAATGATCAACAGAATCGATGACAAAGGTCCAACCTTGACTGGAAACAGGTCCGACTTACTGCCGGCAATGCGGACACTAATCATACAGGGAGCAGACCGCCACAATCAGGCGGTCCGATACCCCATACTCCCTGAGCACTTCCTGAGGGACACAATCGAATTTCTTCTCCAAGTCCACAAAACACATGTAGACTGGTTGGGCAAACTCCTATGCACCCTCAAGGATCCTGCCGGGAGTATAGAGTTGGTCAACAGTTCCAAAACCAGGACAAAAACCTGAACTTTTCTGTGTTTTTTGGACATTAAATACTCTTATACCTGGACGCTAACCCCCGTCTCCGCATCTTGGAGTCTGAACTAAGTCACCGTCACACTATGCTTTCAGACGTTTCTATTATAGGACTTTTTCAGCATGGTGTTCAAAAAGGTCTACTTTGAGACCCGCATCAGTCTGTCTTCTCCAGACCAAGGCTGTCAGTCTGAACGTACGCTTGAAAGGAGTGTTTGCTTTCCTGCCCGTCACACCGTGACCTGGTCACACGCTCACAGCTGCCAGAGTTTGTGTGTGATAGACTCCTTGTTATTACAGCCCTGCGGCTGGTCTCTGGACTCTGCGGGACCAACAGCTGAGACCATGACTTAAGGGGGCCTGGCTTAACAATCGGCAGTACTTCAACCGTCTATTTCCAGGAAAGCTATTTTTGAACTCCTTTTCCGTGACGTTCTCTTTACCCCGATTGAAGAGTTAAGTTCCGTGCTTTCACCGTCCGTCGAGCTTTACGGGCAAACGCATAAATATGTTGGCCTGGATTCGGTACACCGCCATTCTTGTGTTTGACCCCGCGGGGGGTTTCTTTCTTTTGGAGCAGCGGCCCTCAGAGGAGGGGGGGCACAGGGTCCAGTGGAATGAAGTCACTGTCCCTTTGCTGTGCTAAATTCTACATGCTGAGTCACAATCAACTTGTCTCCAGATCAGCCAGTCACCCGCCACCGGGCAGGGGTGCATCACTATGGATACCTTGTGTGTGAGCGTGTGTGTGTGTTTGTGTTTGTGCGACCAAAATAACCGTCCCCTGGGAGCTCAGATAGAGGTGTCACTTTGTGAGTGACGGGGTTTTAGCTGGACTTTACGCTGGCTTACCTGGCGTTTGATGGTTCTGTGACGGGTAGTCCTCTCTCAAAGCCATCTTTCCCAATAATACACAACAGAATGTACCGCAAACACCGTGAGCTTCTTCTTCATATTTTCATGGATAAATGTCCATCATTATTAATTGCTAAGCTGCTTCACTTCTACCATACGCACACGCTTTATTTACAAAAGCAGTGAAGTTGTCAGGTTGTGTAAATGGTAAATAAAAAGAGAATACAACAAATCCTTTTCAACTTATATTCAATTGAATAGACTGCAAAGACAAGATATTTCATGTTCACACTGAGAAACTTTGCAAATAATCATGAACTTTGAATTGAATGGCAGCAACACATTGCAAAAAAGGCATTTTTACCAGTGTGTTACATGGCCTTTCCTTTGAACAACACCCAGTAACGGTTTGGGAACTGAGGAGACACATTTTTGAAGTGGAATTCTTTCCCATTCTTGCTCGACGTACAGCTATAACAGTCTCCCTTTTAGCCTTCACACATTTTCAATGTCTGGACTACAGGCAGGCCAGTCTAGTACCCACACTCTTTTACTATGAAGCCACGCTGTTGTAACACCTGGCTTGGCATTGTCTTGCTGAAATAAGCAGGGGCGTCCACGGTAACAACATATGTTGCTCCAAAAGCTGTATGTACCTTTCAGCATTAATGGTGCCTTCACAGATGTGTAAGTTACCCATGTCTTGGCCACTAATACACCCCCATACCATCACACATGCTGCCTTTTACACTTTCACCCTAGAACAGTCTGGATGGTTCTTTTCCTCTTTGGTCCGGAGGACACCACGTCCACAGTTTCCAAAAACAATTTGAAATGTGGACTCGTCCGACCACAGAACACTTTTCCACTTTGTATCAGTCCATCTTAGATGAGCTCAGGCCCGGCGAAGTGTTTCTGGGTGTTGTTGATAAATGGCTGTGGCTTTGCATAGTAGAGTTTTAACTTGCACTTACAGATGTAGCGACCGACTGTAGTTACTGACAGTGGTTTTCTGAAGTCTTCCTGAGCCCGTGTGGTGATATCCTTTACACACCGATGTGGCTTTTTGATGCGGTACCGCCTGAGGGATCCAAGGTGTGTAATATCATGGCTTACCTGCAGTGATTTCTCCAGATTGTCTGAACCTTTTGATGATATTACGGAGCGTAGATGGTGAAATCCCTAAATTCCTTGTTGAGAAATGTTGTTCTTCAACAATTTGCTCAGGCATTTGTTGACAAAGTGGTGACCCTCGCCCCGTCCTTGTTTGTGAACGACTGAGCATTTCATGGAAGCTGCTTTTATACCCAATCATGGCACCCACCTGTTCCCAATTAGCCTGTTCACCTGTGGGATGTTCCAAATAAGTCTTTGATGAGCATTCCTCAACTTTCTCACTCTTTTTTGCCACTTGTGCCAGCTTTTTTGAAACATGTTGCAGGCATCAAATTCCAAATGAGCTAATATTTGCCAAAAATACCAAAGTTTGTCAGTGTGAACATGAAATATCTTGTCTTTGCAGTCTATTCAATTGAATATAAGTTGAAAAGGATTTGTTGTATTCTCTTTTTATTTACCATTTACACAACGTGACAACTTCACTGCGTTTGGGGTTTGTAGTTCCTCACTTTTGTCGTCTTTGCTCTCATGGGTTGTGTTTTCAAGCAGAATGTTGAGGCTGAGACATTCCTGGCCTCTTGAAGGTATGCATGGAGGTCAAGTCCTGCTCCACATGCAAACATACGACCGCAGCTCTGCTGGAAGCTTTCTGCTCCGTCTCTCGTCCCTTGCTCCCTCTCCGCTGGGTGGAATTTCTCTCGCTATGTCCCTTCACCATGTGGTCAGGGTTGCGGCGGTGAGCCCCCGACATTGCTGACATGGTGCAGTGAAGGATGGCCGAGTGCCAGACACACCAGTCAGAGGCTGGCAGGGGAGTCTCCACTAGTTCTTTCATGGCAACTATTGGTCTCATGACTGCATTCACAGGGCAGATGGCACCAGGCATTCACACATATGTTGTCATAGCATGCTAACCTATTTTTTTTTTCTTTTTTTTTTTTTAAGCTCATTTTGCAACCGTTTACCCCAGGTTCATGTACCTTGGTATGTGACACATGCTAACTGTTAGCATACTAACATTAGGATGTTAACTTTTTGGAGCTAATTTTGCAACCGTTTACCTCAGACTCGTACAACTTCATACCTGACACATGTTAACGGTTAGCATGCTAACATTAGCATGCTAACTTTAAAAAAAAAAAAAAAAAATTTTTTTTTAGCTCATTTTGCAACCGTTTACCCCAGAGTCATGTAACTTGGTATGTGACACATGCTAACTGTTAGCATACTAACATTAGGATGCTAACTTTTTTGAGCTAATTTTGCAACCGTTTACCTCAGACTCATACAACTTCATACCTGACACATGTTAACTGTTAGCATGCTAACATTAACATGCTAACTTAAAAAAAAAAAAAAATTAATTATTTTTTTAGCTAATTTTGCAACCGTTTACCCCAGAGTCATGTAACGTGGTATGTGACACATGCTAACTTGTTTAGCTCATTTTGCAGCCGTTAACCCTAGAGTCATGTAACTTGGTATGTGACACATGCTAACTGTTAGCATACTAACATTAGGATGCTAACTTTTTTGGGCTAATTTTGCAACAGTTTACCTCAGACTCATACAACTTCATACCTGACACATGTTAACTGTTACCATGTTAACTGTTAGCATGCTAACATTAGCATGCCACATTTTTTTTCCAGCAGAGTCATGTAACTTGATATGTGACACATGCTAACATCAGCATGCTAACATTTTAGGCCAAATTTGCAACCGTTTACCCCAGAGTCATATAGCTTGGTACATGACACATGCTAACTTTTTTAGCTCATTTTGCAACAGTTTACCCCAGAGTTGTGTAACTTAGTATGTGACCCATGCTAAGTCTTAGCATGCTAACAACAGCATGCAAACTTTTTTAGCTAATTTTGCAACCGTTTACCCCAGTCATATAACTGGTATATGACACATGCTAACTTTTTTAGCTCATTTTACAACCGTTTACCCCAGAGTCATATAACTTTGTATATGACACATGCTAACTTTTTTAGCTAATTTTGCAACCGTTTACCCCAGAGTCATATAACTTTGTATATGACACATGCTAACTTTTTTAGCTAATTTTGCAACCGTTTACCCCAGAGTCATATAACTTTGTATATGACACATGCTAACTTTTTTAGCTAATTTTGCAAACGTTTACCCCAGAGTCATATAACTTTGTATATGACACATGCTAACTTTTTTAGCTAATTTTGCAAACGTTTACCCCAGAGTCATATAACTTTGTATATGACACATGCAAACTTTTTTAGCTCATTTTACAACCGTTTACCCCAGAGTCATATAACTTTGTATATGACACATGCAAACTTTTTTAGCTCATTTTACAACCGTTTACCCCAGAGTCAAGTAAGTTTGTACATGACACATGTTAACTGTTAGCATGCTAACGTTAGTATGTCAACGCTATCGGGTTCAAGTCAGGACTCTGTGCGGGCCAGTCAAGTTCATCCACACCAGACTCTGTCATCCATGTCTTTATGGCCCTTGCTGTCATGTTGGAAGAGGAAGGGGCCTCGCTCCAAACTGTTCCCACAAGGTTGGGAGCATGGAATTGTCCAAAATGTTTTGCTATCCTGGAGCGTTCAAAGTTCCTTTCACTGGAACTAAGGGGTAAAGACAAAATCCTGAAAAACAACCCCACACCATAATTCCTCCTCCACCAAATTTCACACTCGGCACAATGCAGTCCAAAATGTATCGTTGTCCTGGCAACCTCCAAACCCAGACTGGTCCATCAGATTGCCAGATGGAAAAGTGTGATTCATCAGTCCAGAGAAGGCGTCTCCACTGCTCTAGAGTCCAGTGGTGATGTCCTTTACACCACTGCATCCCACGCTCTGCATTGGACTTGGTGATGTATGGCTTAGATGCAGCTGCTCGGCCATTGAAAGCCATTCCATGAAGCTCTCTGCGTACTGTAGGTGGGCTAATTGAAGTTTGGAGCTGTGTAGCAAGTGACTGTGCAGAAAGTCTTTGCACTATGCTGACCTCTCTGGCAGTTTACCTGGCCTACCACTTGGTGGCTGAGTTGCTGTTGTTCCCAAACTATTCACTTTTCTTAGAATAAAGTTGACTTTGGAATATTTAGGAGCGAGGAAATTTCACGACTGGATTTGTTGCATCCTATGACAGTTCCACGCTGGAAATCACTGAGAGCGGCCCATGTTTGTAGAAACAGTCTCCATGCCTAAGTGCTGGATTTGATACACCTGTGATTAGGACAATATTTTGGCAATATAGTGTATCTGCTCCTCATAGTCCGGTGCGGCTAAAATATCACAACAATGCAAATACAATAAAAGTTGTGTTATTTTTTGTGTTTTGGACGAGTTTGCTCACTGCAGTGCTCCTCAGTTTAAAGCTTTAAACCCAAAGTACAAGTACAAGTACCTTTCTGTCTTCTAAGCCGTCCATAGCGTTTCTACTCGTATGGATTTTTAATTCATCCCTCAGTTTTACAATATAACTAAAACTATTCTTACTCACTAAAGCGTCCCATGTAGGAGTGTGTTCATGCATATTTGTACCTGCTATCGTAATGTAATCAAGCTAGCGTCGTTAGCATGAGCTAATACGCTAACACGTTCACGAGTGTCGGTGTTAGCATTATTAACTTACGATGGCATTCTTTTTGTATTGTTTCACTTTCACAAATTCACTAAAACGTCACCGTGGAGTTATTGAGTCTGTCTAGCTGATTGGAGAGCTAGCTTGCGCAGCTAGTGGTATCTTCTGTTTTGTTTGATCAGCTGTTTTACTGCCTTGTTACAGACACCGTTTGGGAACAATTAAAGGCCTACTGAAATGAATTGTTTTTATTTAAACGGGGATAGCAGATCTATTCTATGTGTCATACTTGATCATTTCGCGATATTGCCATATTTTTGCTGAAAGGATTTAGTATAGAACAACGACGATAAAGATCGCAACTTTTGGTATCTGATAAAAAAAAAAGGCTTGCCTGTACCGGAAGTAGCGTGACGTAGTCAGTTGAACATATACGCAAAGTTCCCTATTGTTTACAATGATGGCCGCATGAAGTGAGAGAGATTCGGACCGAGAAAGCGACAATTTCCCCATTAATTTGAGCGAGGATGAAAGATTTGTGGATGAGTAAAGTGCAAGTGAAGGACTAGTGGGGAGTTGAAGCTATTCAGATAGGGAAGATGCTGTGAGAGCCGGGGGTGACCTGATATTCAGCTGGGAATGACTACAACAGTAAATAAACACAAGACATATATATACTCTATTAGCCACAACACAACCAGGCTTATATTTAATATGCCACAAATTAATCCTGCATAAAAACACCTGCGTGTTTGTTACGCTAGCTCCTAGCTCCTCTGCTAGCTCCTAGCTCCATAGAACACGCCAATACAATTCAAACACCTGATCAACACACACAATCACTCAGCCCAAAAGACCGTTTACCTAACCCAAGGTTCATAAAGCTTATATATTTTTAAAAAGTTACGTACATACGCCAAAAAAAAGTTGTGCACATACGGTCAAGCGATCAAATGTTTAGAAGCCAAAGCTGCATACTCACAGTAGCACGTCTGCGTCTTTGTCATCCAAATCAAAGTAATCCTGGTAAGAGTCTGTGTTGTCCCAGTTCTCTACAGGCGTCTGTGTATCCAAGTCAAAAGTCCTCCTGGTTAGAGTCTCTGTTATCCGAGTTCTTCCATCTTGACTGCATCTTTCGGGAATGTAAACAAAGAAGCGCCGGCTGTGTACTGTTGTTGCTGACTACGTTCGAAAAATACGTCCATTTCGCACCGACAACTTTCTTCTTTGCTTGCTCAGCTTCCTTCTCCATAATGCAATGAACATAATTGCAACAGATTCACGAACACAGATGTCCAGAATACTGTGGAATTATGAAATGAAAACAGAGCTTTTTCGTATTGGCTTCAATGTGGAAGGCATACCCGTGTTCGCCGGGCTACGTCACGCGCATACGTCATCCTCAGAGGCGTTTCCAACCGGAAGTTTAGCGGCAAATGTAAAATGTCACTTTATAAGTTAACCCGGCCGTATTGGCATGTGTTATAATGTTAAGATTTCATCATTGATATATAAACTATCAGACTGCGTGGTCGGTAGTAGTGGGTTTCAGTAGGCCTTTAAGGTACTTTCTGTGTAAATAACTCATTTCACAACGTCTCATAGTCTGGTGTGGTTAATATATGAAAACAATGTTTTTCTCATACCGTTGAGTGGGTGTGGCTTATATAGCGGCGCCAACTATAGTCTGTCAAGTACAGTACTAAAGTATCAGTGTGAAAGCGGGAATGTGGAGGAAGATGAGAGTGGGAGCACAATAACACTCCAACACAGACGTGATCAGCGGGACTGCAACATCAAGTGAGGACAGACGGGGGGAGATGTGGGGGGGGAGATGTGGGGGAGATGTGGGGGAGTTGTGGGGGGAGATGTGGGGGGAGTTGTGGGGGGAGATGTGGGGGAGACGTGGGGGAGTTGTGGGGGAGATGTGGGGGGAGATGTGGGGGAGAAGTGGGGAGTTGTGGGGGAGATGTGGGGGGAGATGTGGGGGGAGATGGCAAATTCAGCGAGCATTGTGCTGCACAAAGGGGGCTTTGTGCCCTCTGAAGGGGGCTGGGACCCGTGTGCTGCGTGGGTGTGGCCGCAGACTCCCCAAATCTCCCCTTGGAAACGTGGCCTCTCTCCAGGGTGGAGAGCACAAGTGTGATGTGACAGGTGTGTTTGGGGGGGTGAGGGGGGTAGTGTGACGTGACAGGTGTGTTTGGGGGGGTGAGGGGGGTAGTGTGACGTGACAGGTGTGTTTGGGGGGGTGAGGGGGGTAGTGTGACGTGACAGGTGTGTTTGGGGGGGTGAGGGGGTAGTGTGACGTGACAGGTGTGTTTGGAGGGGTGAGGGGGGTAGTGTGACGTGACAGGTGTGTTTGTGGGGGTAGTGTGACGTGACATGTTTGTTTGGGGGGGTACTGTGACGTGACAAGGGTGTTGGGGGGGTAGTGTGACGTGACAAGTGTGTTTGGGGGGGTAGTGTGACGTGACATGTTTGTTTGGGGGGGTACTGTGACGTGACATGTTTGTTTGGGGGGGTAGTGTGACGTGACATGTTTGTTTGGGGGGGTAGTGTGACGTGACAGGTGTGTTTGGGGGGGTAGTGTGACGTGACATGTTTGTTTGGGGGGTACTGTGACGTGACAAGGGTGTTGGGGGGGTAGTGTGACGTGACAAGTGTGTTTGGGGGGGTAGTGTGACGTGACATGTTTGTTTGGGGGGGGTAGTGTGACGTGACAGGTGTGTTTGGGGGGGTAGTGTGACGTGACAAGTGTGTTTGGGGGGGTAGTGTGACGTGACAAGTGTGTTTGGGGGGGTAGTGTGACGTGACAAGTGTGTTTGGGGGGGTAGTGTGACGTGACAGGTGTGTTTGGGGGGGTAGTGTGACGTGACAAGTGTGTTTGGGGGGGTAGTGTGACGTGACAGGTGTGTTTGGGGGGGTAGTGTGACGTGACAGGTGTGTTTGGGGGGGGGTAGTGTGACGTGACAGGTTTGTTTGGGGGGTAGTGTGACGTGACAAGTGTGTTTGGGGGGGTAGTGTGACGTGACAGGTGTGTTTGGGGGGGTAGTGTGACGTGACAGGTGTGTTTGGGGGGGTAGTGTCACGTGACAGGTTTGTTTGGGGGGGTAGTGTGACGTGACAGGTTTGTTTGGGGGGGTAGTGTGACGTGACAGGTGTGTTTGGGGGGGTAGTGTGACGTGACAAGTGTGTTTGGGGGGGTAGTGTGACGTGACAGGTGTGTTTGGGGGGGTAGTGTGACGTGACAGGTGTGTTTGGGGGGGTAGTGTGACGTGACAGGTGTGTTTGGGGGGGGGGGGTAGTGTGACGTGACAGGTTTGTTTGGGGGGGTAGTGTGACGTGACAGGTTTGTTTGGGGGGGTAGTGTGACGTGACATGTTTGTTTGGGGGGGTAGTGTGACGTGACAGGTTTGTTTGGGGGGGCAGTGTGACGTGACAGGTTTGTTTGGGGGGGTAGTGTGACGTGACAGGTTTGTTTGGGGGGGTAGTGTGACGTGACATGTGTGTTTGGGGGGGTAGTGTGACGTGACATGTTTGTTTGGGGGGGTAGTGTGACGTGACAGGTGTGTTTGGGGGGGTAGTGTGACGTGACAGGTGTGTTTGGGGGGGTAGATACAGTATATGTAATGCTCATAAGGGTATCAAAATATTACGTTGAATCCCTTTTTGTCAGGCAATATTACATTCAATGAAAATGTTACATGAATGAATACATGCTAACACTTTATAAATGTTTATTATGTGCACAAAGAAGTAACAGTTATAATTGTATGTACTGTATTTTCGGACTATAAGGTGCACTTAAAGTCCTTTCATTTTCTCAAAACTCGACAGTGCGCCTTATAACCCGGTGCACCTAATGTACGGCATCATTCTGGTTGCGCTTACCGACCTCGGAGCAATTTTAATTGGTACATGGTGGAATGATAAGTGTGACCAGTAGATGGCAGTCAAACATAGGAGATACATGTAGACTGCAATATGATGGCAGTCACACATAAGAGATATGTGTAGACTGCAATATGATGGCAGTCACACATAAGAGATACGTGTAGACTGCAATATGATGGCAGTCACACATAAGAGATACGTGTAGACTGCAATATGATGGCAGTCACACATAAGAGATACGTGTAGACTGCAATATGATGGCAGTCATACATAAGAGATACGTGTAGACTGACATAGGTGGAGTTACAGATTGGTAATGTCTTCCTGTCATCATGTTTATCAGACTTTTATTCAAGTCAAATCAGCAAAGTCTATCTTTATGATACATAATAGTGTCAAAGTCTATCTCTATGATACATAATAGTGTCAAAGTCTATCTCTATGATACATAATAGTGTCAAAGTCTATCTTAATGATACATAATAGTCTATCCCTACGATACATAATAGTGTCAAAGTCTATCCCTATGATACATAATAGTGTCAAAGTCTATCTCTATGATACATAATAGTGTCAAAGTCTATCTCTATGATACATAATAGTGTCAAAGTCTATCTCTATGATACATAATAGTGTCAAAGTCTATCTTAATGATACATAATAGTCTATCCCTATGATACATAATAGTGTCAAAGTCTATCTTAATGATACATAATAGTCTATCCCTATGATACATAATAGTGTCAAAGTCTATCTCTATGATACATAATAGTGTCAAAGTCTATCTCTATGATACATAATAGTGTCAAAGTCTATCCCTATGATACATAATAGTCTATCCCTATGATAAATAATAGTGTCAAAGTCTATCTCTATGATATATAATAGTGTCAAAGTCTATCCCTATGATACATAATAGTCTATCCCTATGATAAATAATAGTGTCAAAGTCTATCTCTATGATACATAATAGTGTCAAAGTCTATCTCTATGATACATAATAGTGTCAAAGTCTATCCCTATGATACATAATAGTCTATCTCTATGATACATAATAGTCTATCTCTATGATACATAATAGTGTCAAAGTCTATCCCTATGATACATAATAGTCTATCCCTATGATAAATAATAGTATCAAAGTCTATCTCTATGATACATAATAGTGTCAAAGTCTATCTTTATGATACATAATAGTGTCAAAGTCTATCCCTATGATACATAATAGTGTCAAAGTCTATCTCTATGATACATAATAGTGTCAAAGTCTATCTCTATGATACATAATAGTGTCAAAGTCTATCTCTATGATACATAATAGTGTCAAAGTCTATCTCTATGATACATAATAGTCTATCTCTATGATACATAATAGTCTATCTCTATGATACATAATAGTCTATCTCTATGATACATAATAGTCTATCCCTATGATACATAATAGTCTATCTCTATGATACATAATAGTCTATCTCTATGATACATAATAGTCTATCCCTATGATACATAATAGTCTATCTCTATGATACATAATAGTCTATCTCTATGATACATAATAGTCTATCTCTATGATACATAATAGTCTATCTCTATGATACATAATAGTCTATCTCTATGATACATAATAGTCTATCCCTATGATACATACTAGTCTATCTCTATGATACATAATAGTCTATCTCTATGATACATAATAGTCTATCTCTACGATACATAATAGTGTCTTAGCTTGTATTTGGCTATGTTGATGTAAGATGTAATAATGTTATTTCCTTCTGATCCAAAAGCAACTTTTACCCCCGTTGGCTATTAAAGTCAAAGACATAAGCCTTGGTGGAGGTCTGTGATTGTTTGCTCTGGCAACATTGTTGACACAGCTCTTGCTCCAGATCTCATTAGTGTGTGTGTGTGTGTGTGTGTGTGTGTGTGTGTGTGTGTGTGTGTGTGTGTGTGTGTGTGTGTGTGTGTGTGTGTGTGTGTGTGTGTGTGTGTGTGTGTGTGTGTGTGTGTGTGTGTGTGTGTGTGTGTGTGTGTGTGTGTGTGTGTGTCTCAGGGGTATGCAGAACAGTGTTAGCAGTCCAGACTGAACTATGACATCATCAGGTCTGTTTCCACTCTCCAGATGTTATCATCCAGATGTCCAGACGTGTGACCAAGATTTGCATCCCTACTACCAACCTAAGTGGTGTCTTTCTGACAGACTGCCAAGGCGTGTGTGTTTGGGGGTCCACTCTGAGAGGAACATATTCCATTTCAAAGAACCTCTTTTTCAGCCCAAGAATGTTGACCACACCATCTGAGCCATAAGTAGCATGTGGGCCCCAAACACACTTTGATTATTTACCAGAGCCAAACGCAGTGAAGTTGTCACGTTGATGTACAGCTTAAGTTGTTCAACAGTCTCCCTTCTCATATTTTAGCCTTCATATTGCGTATATCGTAGTTTTCGGAGTATAAGTTGCTCCGGACGAAAATGTGTAATAAAGAAGGAAAAAAACATATGTAAGTCACACTGGAGTATAAGTCGCACTGGAGTATAAGTCGCACTGGAGTATAAGTCGCACTGGAGTATAAGTCGCACTGGAGTATAAGTCGCACTGGAGTATAAGTCGCACTGGAGTATAAGTCGCATTTTTGGTGTAAATGTATTTTATAAAAGCCAACAGCAAGAATAGACATTTGAAAGGCAATTTAAAATGTCTAAAGAATAGTGAACAACAGGCTGAATAAGTGTACGTTATATGAGGCATAAATAACCAACTGGTATGTTAACGTAACATATTATGGTAAGAGTCATTCAAATAACTATAACATATAGAACATGCTATACGTTTACCAAACAATCTGTCACTCCTGATCGCTAAATCCCATGAAATCTTATACGTCTAGTCTCTTACGTCAATGACATCAATAATATTATTGGATATTTTACGCTAATGTTGTGACGATTGGGTCGCATGGTGATGCGGGTGTTGTTCTCCCAGGAATGCAGACGGGCTTCGGACACAGCTTGCAGGAAAGAAATTATTTATTTAAGAAATAAATAATACTGGAACAAACAAAAACGTGCTCATAGCACTTAAAGGCCTCTACTGAAAGCCACTACTAGCGACCACGCAGTCTGATAGTTTATATATCAATGATGAAATCTTAACATTGCAACACATGCCAATACGGCCTGGGTTAGTTTACTAAAGTGACATTTTAAATTTCCCGCGAAATATCTGCTGAAAACGTCTTGGTATGATGACGCTGCGGATGTGAGGTCACAAGTTAGACAGGACATTTTAGTCCAGCACGGCGGCCAGCTTAAAGTCGTCTGTTTTCATTTCATAATTCCACAGTATTCTGGACATCTGTGTTGGTGAACCTTTTGCAATTTGTTCATTGCATTATGGAGAAAGAAGCTGAGCAAGCAAAGAAGAAAGTCGGTGCGAAGCGGACTATTTTGCGAGGGAAGTCAGCAACACAACACAGCCGGTGTTTTATTGTTTACATTCCCGAAAGATGCAGTCAAGATGGAAGAACTCGGACAACAGAGACTCTTACCAGGAGGACTTTGACTTCGATACACAGACGCCTGTAGAGAACTGGGACAACACAGACTCTTACCAGGATTATCAATCAATCAATCAATGTTTATTTATATAGCCCTAAATCACAAGTGTCTACTTTGATTTGGATACACAGACGCAGACGCTGTACCGTGAGTACGCAGCTGCGCTTCCAGACATTTGATCGCTTGCCCGTACGTGCATGTCACGTACGTAACTTTGGGTAAATATATAAGCTTTATGAACCTTGGGTTAGGTGAACGGTTCTTTGGGCTGAGTGAGTGTGTGTGTTGTGCAGGTGTTTGAATTGTATTGGTGGGTTATATGGACGGGAGCTAGTAGCTAGGAGCTAGCATAACAAACACCTAGGTGTTTTTACGCTGGATTAATTTGTGTCATATTAAATATAAGCCTGGTTGTGTTGTGGCTAATAGAGTATATATATGTCTTGTGTTTATTTACTGTTGTAGTCATTCCCAGCTGAATATCAGGTCACCCCCGGCTCTCACAGCATCTTCCCTATCTGAATCGCTCCCACTGCCCTCTAATCCTTCACTCTCACTTTCCTCATCCACAAATCTTTCATCCTCGCTCAAATTAATGGGGAAATCGTCGCTTTCTCGGTCCGAATCGCTCTCACTTCTGGCCGCCATCATTGTAAACAATAGGGAACTTTGCGGAAATGTACAACTGACTACGTCACGCTACTTCCGGTAGGTGCAAGCCTTTTTTTTGTCAGATACCAAAAGTTGCGAACTTTATCGTCGTTGTTCTATACTAAATCCTTTCAGCAAAAATATGGCAATATTGCGAAACGATCAAGTATGACACATAGAACAGATCTGCTATCCCTGTTTAAATAAAAAAATGTCATTTCAGTAGGCCTTTAAGGCAGAAACAAAAGGAGCTGGCGTGGGAGCTAGAAGGTAAACAGAGCCTTTAGCGTGGGAGCTAGAAGGTAAACAGAGCCTTTAGCGTGGGAGCTAGAAGGTAAACAGAGCCTTTAGCGTGGGAGCTAGAAGGTAAACAGAGCCTTTAGCGTGGGAGCTAGCAGGTAAACAGAGCCTTTAGCGTGGGAGCTAGAAAATAAACAGAGCCTTTAGCGTGGGAGCTAGAAGGTAAACAGAGCCTTTAGCGTGGGAGCTAGAAGGTAAACAGAGCCTTTAGCATGGGAGCTAGAAGGTAAACAGAGCCTTTAGCGTGGGAGCTAGAAGGTAAACAGAGCCTGTAGCATGGGAGCGAGAAGGTAAACAGAGCCTTTAGCGTGAGAGCTAGAAGGTAAACAGAGCCTTTAGCATGGGAGCTAGAAGGTAAACAGAGCCTTTAGCGTGGGAGCTACAAGGTAAACAGAGCCTTTAGCGTGGGAGCTACAAGGTAAACAGAGCCTTTAGCGTGGGAGCTACAAGGTAAACAGAGCCTTTAGCGTGGGAGCTAGCAGGTAAACAGAGCCTTTAGCATGGGAGATAGAAAATAAACAGAGCCTTTAGCGTGGGAGCTAGAAGGTAAACAGAGCCTTTAGCGTGGGAGCTAGAAGGTAAACAGAGCCTTTAGCATGGGAGCTAAAAGGTAAACAGAGCCTTTAGCGTGGGTGCTACAAGGTAAACAGAGCCTTTAGCGTGGGAGCTAGAAGGTAAACAGAGCCTTTAGCATGGGAGCGAGAAGGTAAACAGAGCCTTTAGCGTGGGAGCTAGAAGGTAAACAGAGCCTTTAGCGTGGGAGCTAGAAGGTAAACAGAGCCTTTAGCGTGGGAGCTAGCAGGTAAACAGAGCCTTTAGCGTGGGAGCTAGAAGGTAAACAGAGCCTTTAGCGTGAGAGCTAGAAGGTAAACAGAGCCTTTAGCGTGGGAGCTAGAAGGTAAACAGAGCCTTTAGCGTGGGAGCTACAAGGTAAACAGAGCCTTTAGCGTGGGCGCTAGAAGGTAAACAGAGCCTTTAGCGTGGGAGCTACAAGGTAAACAGAGCCTTTAGCGTGGGAGCTAGAAGGTAAACAGAGCCTTTAGCGTGGGAGCTAGAAGGTAAACAGAGCCTTTAGCGTGGGAGCTACAAGGTAAACAGAGCCTTTAGCGTGGGCGCTAGAAGGTAAACAGAGCCTTTAGCGTGGGAGCTACAAGGTAAACAGAGCCTTTAGCGTGGGAGCTAGAAGGTAAACAGAGCCTTTAGCGTGGGAGCCAGAAGGTAAACAGAGCCTTTAGCGTGGGAGCTAGAAGGTAGACAGAGCCTTTAGCGTGGGAGCTACAAGGTAAACAGAGCCTTTAGCGTGGGAGCTAGAAGGTAAACAGAGCCTTTAGCGTGGGAGCTAGCAGGTAAACAGAGCCTTTAGCGTGGGAGCTAGAAGGTAGACAGAGCCTTTAGCGTGGGAGCTAGCAGGTAAACAGAGCCTTTAGCGTGGGAGCTAGAAAATAAACAGAGCCTTTAGCGTGGGAGCTAGAAGGTAAACAGAGCCTTTAGCGTGGGAGCTAGAAGGTAAACAGAGCCTTTAGCGTGGGAGCTTGAAGGTAAACAGAGCAGGAAACAAAAGTGGTCATCTGTTGTATGGAAACAAACTAGGAAGCAAGGCAGACTGACTGGGAAGGTAGGCTTAAATAATGTCAGTGATGACAAACAGGTGTGCGTCGGGAACACAAGCGGCAGGTGAAAGTAATAAGTTGCTATGGTAACCAACTCAGAGGTGCATAAACAGGAACTAGAAGGAGACCAAGACTAACAGAAAAACACAAGTGACCCGCGACTTATAGTCAAAAAAATACAGTATATATATATATATATACACAGTATGTATATTGATATTGATAATTAAATCATGTTCTTACCTGCACGCCTTGTCCGGAGTAGTCCGTCTGCCTGTGGAGACCAGTGGAGGTGCACCTGGGTGGAGGTAAGAGCATGGAGAGGAGCAGCTATTGCGCTCAAGTTAGCGCTGTGGCTGATTGGCCGACACCTGACACCCGTAAGAAGGTTCAGCAATTCTTGGGATTGGCTAACTTTTACAGGCGGTTTGTTAGAAACTTCAGCACAATAGCTGCTCCTCTCCATGCTCTTACCTCCACCCAGGTGCACCTCCACTGGTCTCCACAGGCAGAACGGAACCCCTATATACTACGCTAATTACACATCAAAACCCTGCGGCTTATAGTCGGGTGCGGCTTATATATGGAGCAATCTGTATTTTCCCCTAAGTTTAGCTGGTGCGGCTTATAGTCAGGTGCGGCTTATAGTCCGCAAATTACGGTACATAAAAAAGGTTAATTGTTTTGTTAGCACTTTGCCTTTCCTTTTTTTTTTTACCGTCCGACCCTAGTCGGTGCACTTAGAAAGGAGAGAGACTATGTTGTTGGACTTGAGCCTGCTGGTTGGCAATAAAAGTTAAAAAGAGACAGTCTCCGGAACACGACAGTATCATGACAGCACAGCTGGCCCACCCGTCTTTGACATGGTGGTGTTTTCAGAGCGCAGACACACGGCTAATGCACCCCGTGAAGGTTGTCCATGAGCAGCGTGGGATTGACAAGTGGCTTCCCTTCACATTCTAGTCACAGGTGGTCCCTCAGTCACTGCGAGGGCGTGCACAGTCACTAACTCTTGATGACAGCCTATATTCAGTCTGTGATCTCAGCTGCCGACTGCCATCGCCAGCCTGAAACTCAACCACCGCCCTAGGGTGACATGCTTCTATTTCGAGGACATCTTCTGTGCTTTCCTGCCATGTGCCAATCTCTCTGGCTGCTAATCTGCTGCCCGCTATTCTCACGCCCATCGCCTCCTTGCCTCCTCACCTCCTTTCCTTCTTTCCTCCTTTCCTCCTTTCCCAGCCTCTTCAAAGGCTTTTAACTGTTAGTCACATTTTTATCACCATTTCCATCATAGTGATTAGTCGTGTCTAGGGATGATACTCGAAACCGGTTTTCCCGGTTGTTTGATAAGAAAAGAACCGAGTCCTCGGACTCGAATCCCTTTTTGAGAACCGGTACCCGTTATCGAGACCACTATAGTAAAGGAAAAGAGTGGAATCCCGTCCCGACCAGAAATGCTCCGTGGGACATCACAAGAAATGACGTCACGTAGCTCAGTCATTAGGCGCAGATAGCGAAAGCAGGAAAAACAATGGACGGGAAAAAGCGCTCCAATGTGTAATAAAGTTCAAAACAAAAGCTATAATCCATCGAATAACTTTACTGAGAGATTTGAGCAGGGTACAAACACATGACCAACACTTTTACCACCCACCGGAAACATAGCAACCAGGCTAGCAACGCACCTCCTTTACGGCAGCTGTCACAACCTTCTTAAAGCAACCGCAGCACATACATATATATACAACACTGCAGCACATACATATATATACAACACTGCAGCACATACATATATATACAACACTGCAGCACATACATATATATACAACACTGCAGCACATACATATATATACAACACTGCAGCACACACATATATATACAACACTGCAGCACATACATATATATACAACACTGCAGCACATACATATATATACAACACTGCAGCACATACATATATATACAACACTGCAGCACATACATATATATACAACACTGCAGCACACACATATATATACAACACTGCAGCACATACATATATATACAACACTGCAGCACATACATATATATACAACACTGCAGCACATACATATATATACAACACTGCAGCACATACATATATATACAACACTGCAGCACACACATATATATACAACACTGCAGCACATACATATATATACAACACTGCAGCACATACATATATATACAACACATCTCCCTTTTTGAACTTTTGTTTTTCTTTCCTTGTAAACGTTACAAAATCACACTGTAGATGTGTTGTCTGTCTAATTATAAATAATGCAGACGAGGCGTGTTGGCTGACTTCTTGACGTTTACTTTCACAGCGTGGCAACATGCAACACTTTTCGGGGCTACCGCGCATGCTCGTAACCCCCGTTGCATGCTGGGTAGTGTAGTTGTTATATTCTCTAGCTCATAACATTTTTCCCCCTATAAAGAAATAATGTTAACTCAATAAAGTGTATTTCTTTTTTTAGCTTTAACTTTTCATTATTTTAGCATTGTAACCACATTTGCAAACAACTTTTCTCTTCATAGAATTTTCTTTCAATAAAGAAATAAAGTGCAAAAATGTCAAAGCATCATAACAAACAGTTATGTTCCAATAGCAGCAGAAGTGCACTTTTTGGAGAGCTGTATTATTTTCAGTTTTGTGCCCAAGGGACTGATTTTATTTAACACTATATTATTATTTATACACCTATAGTGATCACAGAGACAGCTTGTTTTTGTGTTACTGTATATATTTGTTTTTCTGAAAAATGCCACTTAATATACTTTGGGTAACAACAGTCAATATTTATTTATTTATTAGATTTTATTTTTTTATTATATAACAAAAGTGAGCTTTTGTTAAACCAAATATTGTGTGTTTTTTTCCTTATACAACAACCTATCTGGACTCCATAAGGAATCGGTTCGATAAGAGGATTCGATAATAGGCTCGAACTCGATAATTCCAAACATCATCCCTAGTCGTGTTTCCATACCAATATTTGGTACCGGTACCAAAATGTATTTCCATACTTTTCTAAATAAAGGGGACCACAAAAAATGTCATTATTGGCTTTATTGTAACAAAAAATGTTAGTGTACATGAAACATATGTTTATTATTGTCATTTAGTCCTTAAATAAAATAGTGAACATACTAGACAAAAAGTCTTTTAGTAGTAAGTAAACAAACAAAGACTCCTAATTAGTCTGCAGTAACATATTGTGTCATTTATACACCTATTATTTTGTACACATTATGAGGGACAAACTGTAAAAATGGATTATTAATCTACTTGTTCATTTACTGTTACTATCTGCTTATTTTCTGTTTGAACATGTTCTATCTACACTTCTGTTCAAATGTAATAATCACTTATTCTTCTCTTCTTTCATACTTGACATTAGTTTTGGATGATACCACACATTTAGGTATGGATCCGATACCAAGTAGTTACAGGATCATACATTGGTCATATTCAAAGTCCTCATGTGTCCAGGGACGTATTTACTGACTTTATAAACATTGTATGAATTTTTTTTAAAAAGGAAAAAATATATATAAAAAAATGATATTATCATAGAAGTATCGACTAGATCCACTCTTGTACTTGGTATCATTACAGTGGATGTCAGGTGTAGATCCACCCATGGCATTTGTTTACATTGTGACGCCGGTGAGCTATTGTATCCTCCTACGGTGTGTAGTGAAGCATGTTTAGCTATTCCTCGTCCTCCAGTGATAATGATACTTGTAAGAAACATACTTTATTTGTCGCCATGGAGACGAGGATTAGTGATTTAGAAGTAGCTAAAACACTGCCAACTGCGGATGGATGTTAGCTGCTAACTCGTCTTCTTGAGGGTGTTTCAGTGTTCTAACTTCACCTTTATCTTTACTTTACATTAGTTCTGGATGATACCACACATTTAGGTATGGATCCGATACCAAGTAGTTACAGGATCATACATTGGTCATATTCAAAGTCCTCATGTGTCCAGGGACATATTTACTGACTTTATAAACATAATATGAATTTTAAAAAAAGGGTGAAAAAAAGATATATAGATGTAATCATAGTAGTATCGACTAGTATAGATACACTCTTGTACTTGGTATCATTACAGTGGATGTCAGGTGTAGATCCACACATGGCTTTTGTTTACATTCAGGAGCGGTTAGGTTTGGTACTGATCAACACATTTGCTAACATTTAATATGTATTGGATTGTATTTATGGCAGCTGTGTATGTACAAATAAATCAATAAACAAATGTTTTAAAAAATAAAAATTATAATAATATTTAAAAAAAAACAAAAAAAAATATTAAAACACATTTTAAAAATATATTATAAAAAATACAATAAAATAAATAAATTACCCCCCACCCCCAAAAAAAGACAGGGGCAACACATTGCAGATTCAACACATTTGCTAACATTTAATATGGATTGGATTGTATTTATGGCAGCTGTGTATGTACAAATAAATCAATATACAAATGTTTAAAAAAAAATGAAAAAAAAATTTAATTTTTTTTTATAAAAGTAATATTAAATCAAATTTTAAAAAAATTACAATAAAAATTTTAATAAAATAAACTAATTCACCCTCCCCTCTAAAAAAATCTAAATAATAAAAGTAATATTAAAACAAATTTAAAAAATGTGTAATAAAAATCAAAAATCAAATAAATTGATTAATCCTCCTCCCCCCCAAAAAATATTAAATAAAAAGACATTGTCCACACATCGAAGATTCAACACATTTGGTAACATTTAATATGTATTGGACTGTATAAATGGCAGCTGTGTATGAAAAATAAATCAATATACAAATGTTTGAAAAAAATAAAATGTAAAAATGTTATTACAAAAATTATAAAAGTAATATTAAAACAAATTTTAAAAAATGTATAATAAAAATGTCTATAAAAGAAATTAATTGACCCTCCCTCTAAAAAAATACAAATTATAAAATTAATATTAAAACAAATTTTAAAAAATTTACAATAAAAATTGTAATAAAATAAATTAATTGAGCCCCCCCCTGAAACTACGGAGCCCCTAAAGGGACATGGGAATTTATTTTTTTTTAGACATGTATCTCGTGGCCACGAGAAAGTATCTCGTGGCCACGAGAAACTTTCTCGTGGCCACGAGAAAGCATTGGATGCGTGCTGATGGTTTAGTGTGTGTTAAAGGCCTACTGAAATGAATTTTTTTTATTTAAACGGGGATAGCAGATCTATTCTATGTGTCATACTTGATCATTTCGCGATATTGCCATATTTTTGCTGAAAGGATTTAGTATAGAACAACGACGATAAAGATTGCAACTTTTGGTATCTGATAAAAAAAAGGCTTGCACCTACCGGAAGTAGCGTGACGTAGTCAGTTGAACATATACGCAAAGTTCCCTATTGTTTACAATGATGGCCGCATGAAGTGAGAGAGATTCGGACCGAGAAAGCGACAATTTCCCCATTAATTTGAGCGAGGATGAAAGATTTGTGGATGAGTAAAGTGCAAGTGAAGGACTAGTGGGGAGTTGAAGCTATTCAGATAGGGAAGATGCTGTGAGAGCCGGGGGTGACCTGATATTCAGCTGGGAATGACTACAACAGTAAATAAACACAAGACATATATATACTCTATTAGCCACAACACAACCAGGCTTATATTTAATATGCCACAAATTAATCCTGCATAAAAACACCTGCGTGTTTGTTATGCTAGCTCCTAGCTCCTCTGCTAGCTCCTAGCTCCATAGAACACGCCAATACAATTCAAACACCTGATCAACACACACAATCACTCAGCCCAAAAGACCGTTTACCTAACCCAAGGTTCATAAAGCTTATATATTTTTAAAAAGTTACGTACGTGACGCGCACATACGGTCAAGTTATCGAATGTTTAGCAGCCAAGGCTGCATACTCACGGTACCTGATATTCAGCTGGGAATGACTACAACAGTAAATAAACACAAGACATATATATACTCTATTAGCCACAACACAACCAGGCTTATATTTAATATGCCACAAATTAATCCTGCATAATAACACCTGCGTGTTTGTTATGCTAGCTCCTAGCTCCTCTGCTAGCTCCTAGCTCCATAGAACACGCCAATACAATTCAAACACCTGATCAACACACACAATCACTCAGCCCAAAAGACCGTTCACCTAACCCAAGGTTCATAAAGCTTATATATTTTTAAAAAGTTACGTACGTGACGCGCACGTACGGTACGGTACGTGTTATGCTAGCTCCTAGCTCCTCTGCTAGCTCCTAGCTCCATAGAACACGCCAATACAATTCAAACACATGATCAACACACACAATCACTCAGCCCAAAAGACCGTTCACCTAACCCAAGGTTCATAAAGCTTATATATTTTAAAAAAGTTACGTACATACGCAAAAAAAAGCCAAAGCTGCATACTCACAGTAGCACGTCTGCGTCTTTGTCATCCAAATCAAAGTAATCCTGGTAAGAGTCTGTGTTGTCCCAGTTCTCTACAGGCGTCTGTGTATCCAAATCAAAAGTCCTCCTGGTTAGAGTCTCTGTTATCCGAGTTCTTCCATCTTGACTGCATCTTTCGGGAATGTAAACAAAGAAGCGCCGGCTGTGTACTGTTGTGGCTGACTACGTTCGAAAAATACGTCCATTTCGCACCGACAACTTTCTTCTTTGCTTGCTTGGCTTCCTTCTCCATAATGCAATGAACATGATTGCAACAGATTCACGAACACAGATGTCCAGAATACTGTGGAATTATGAAATGAAAACAGAGCTTTTTCGTATCGGCTTCAATGTGGAAGGCATACCCGTGTTCGCCGGGCTACGTCACGCGCATACGTCATCCTCAGAGGCGTTTCGAACCGGAAGTTTAGCGGCAAATTTAAAATGTCACTTTATAAGTTAACCCGGCCGTATTGGCATGTGTTATAATGTTAAGATTTCATCATTGATATATAAACTATCAGACTGCGTGGTCGGTAGTAGTGGGTTTCAGTAGGCCTTTAAAATGGCAGTTTAGGAGTTAATATGGCTGTATTTCCAGATAGGACTTTCCCCCATGTGTGTTGTGGCAAAATGTGAATGCTTGATTAGTAGGTGTGAGACAAACACTTTATCTTCCTGGTTATTGTAACGCTACGTGTTTGACATTATTTAAGACGTTATCATGCCCGGGAAAGGACAGTTTTCCTCTTCTGTGGCTGTGGGGGGTGGGCGTGGCTTGCGGACCTGCAGGGAAGCGGAGTGTGTCAGTTAGTCCCATGTTGATGTGATCAAACTTCTTTCTTGCTTGGAAGATACACACACAATTGTAACTGTTATTTCTTCCTGCAAATAATAAATATGTACAACGTGTTTGGATGTATTCATTTATGTAAAATTGTCATTAAATGTAATATTGCCTGACAAAAAGTGATACGACGTACGTAATATTTTGATATTTACA